>NC_088872.1:9478653-9783653 GCF_032884065.1 Artemia franciscana
TAAAAGCAAAAATAGGGTTCCTGAAAATTACGTATTTCACAAGAATTAATTGTATCAAATAACTTTATCTTCAAAAAATTAATTTTTTGTTTGCAAAAGGTCATAATTTAGCACCCATTTTACATTTTGCATTAAAATATCTTTAGGTTTTTAGCTTAAAGAAACTCGAAAATTAAATTACATTGAAAATAAATTGATTCAACTTAATTCAGAACAATTCATACCATTGTATAGAAAATAAACATTTAATGAAATAAGTCCGGTAAAATTTAAAATAACGTTAAGATATATTGTGTTTTCACGAAGACTTTCATCAGGGCTCTGTAATAGAGACGGAGCGAAAAAAAGAAAGAGAGAGAGGGGGGAGGGAGAGAGAGAGAGAGAGAGAGAGGGAGAGAGAGAGAGAGAGAGAGAGAAGAGAGAGAGAGAGAGAGAGAGAGAGAGAGAGAGAGAGAAGAGAGAGAGAGGAGAGAGAGAGAGAGAGAGAGATATAGGATGAGCAGGATAATGAGAAAAGGAAGTTACTTTGTAGTATGCTTTTTAAAGTTTTTAAATTATTATGGATGATATTAAAGGTTGAAATTCGAAGTGGAAAAGATTATTATGTCACCGAGAAGAGAGGAGGTGGATTAAAAAAAAAATTAATTAAGAAAAAAACAAGAGAAAACGAAGATGGAGGAAAAGACAGGAAGAAAGAGACGCCGAGAGATAGAAAGAGAGGAGAGAGACGAGTTTATGCATATTGCGACATAGAGAACAATACAAGTTGAACAAAATAAGAGAAGCAGCAAAGGCTATAACAAATTTCGAAAACAATGAAGAATAAGAGAATTACCTGAAAGTAAGTCCCAAAGAGGAAATGAGTTCGCCATCATGCGTTCCAGAATCATGAAGCATTTTCCTCAAACTCTCGTACATCAATGGATCATAAAAGGCCAAATCATGGAATCGAATAGTACGGCCTAATACCGCTTTAATTACATGCCTATTTAAGGGCAATGGACATAATTCATTTTGAAGCAGGCAGACACCAATAAGTCTTCCAACATTTCTGAAGGCATTGAGCCTTTCTGGGGAGGCTTTCCCTTGACGTGGGGAATAAAATCCTCGCTTCCCGGGCATGAAAAAGAGGGAAGAGGAATCATCGGTTCTTTCCTCACCTTCATCGGAGAGTTTCTTATAGTAATTGGATAGGTTGAAGACATCTAAATCAAGGGCAGAAACTTCGTTGGAGATTTCACGCACAGGCTCTCGAGTTGTCTGGCTTCGACCTACAATAAATCATTAAATTTTTTTTTACTAATATAAAGAATAGTCCAAGAGGAAAACAAGATTTAATAGCTCATATGGCACTAGTGACGAGGTCGGAAGAGCCAAGAGCTCATTTGGTACGAGCTCTAGCAGAATTCTAAGAATCAACAGATTGATTTAAAAGGAAAATCAGAGGCTTAATGCCGGTCGGGATTTAACATGAGAGCTCTGAGTCACGAGGTCCTTCTAAATATCAAAATTCATTAAGATCCGATCACCCACTCGCAAGTTATAAATACCTCATTTTTTCTAATTTTCCCTCTCCCTTCAGTCCCCCAGATGGTCGAATAGGGGAAAACGATTTTATCAAGTCAATTTGTGCAGCTCCCTAACCCGCCTACCAATTTTCGTCGTCCTAGCACGTCCAGAAGCACCAAACTCGCCAAAGCACTGAACCCCACCCCCTAACTTCCCCAAAGAGAGCATATCCAGTACAGCTACGTCAATCACGTATCTACGACATTTGCTTATTCTACCCACCAAGTTTCATCCCAAATTCTCCACTCTAAGCGTCCAAGATTTCCGCTTTCCCCCTCCAACTCCCCCCAACGTCAATAGACCTGGGAGGGATTTAAAATGAGAGCTCTGAGGCATGTGCTCCTTCTAAATATCAAATTTCATTAAGATCCGGTCACCCGTTCTTAAGTTCAAAATACCTCAATATTTCTAATTTTTTCAAACTAACACCACCACCCCAGTTCCCCCAAAGAGAACGGATCCGCTCCAATTATATCAATCACGTATCTATAACTTGTGCTTATTCTTCCCATCAAGTTTCATATCGATATCTCCACTCTAAGCGTTTTCCAAGACTTCCGGTTTCCAAGATTTATGTTTCCCCCCTTCAGCCCCCCATGTCCCCGGATCCCATTCGAATTAAAAAATGGAGCATCTGAGACATAAATCCTTCTATATATTGAGTTTCGTCAAGATCCGATCACCCATTCGTAAGATAAAGATACCTCAATTTTCACGTTTTCCAAAAATTCCAGTTTTCCCCTCCAGCTCCCCCCAATGTCACCGGATCTGGTCGGGATTTAAAATGAGAGCTCTAAAGCATAAGATCCTTCTAAATATCAAATTTCATTAAGATCTGATCACCCGTTCTTAAGTTATAAATGCCTCATTTTTTCTAATTTTTCCGAATTATTCCCCCCCCCCCCAACTCCATCAAAGAGAGCGGATCCCGTCTGGTTATGTCAGTCACGTATCTTGGACTTTTGCTTATTCTTTCCACCAAGTTTCATAGTAATCTCTCCGCTTTAAGCGTTTTCCAAGATTCCCCCCCCCCAACTCGCCCCCAATGAAGCTGGATCCGGTCGGGATTTAAAGTAAGAGATCTGAGTTACGAGGTTCTTCTAAACATGAAATTTCATTAAGATACGATGACTCCTTCATAAGTTAAAAATGCCTCATTTTTCTAATTTTTTAGAATTAACATCCCCCCCCCAACTCCCCCAAATAGAGCAAATCCGTTCCAGTAATTTCAATCACGTATCTAGGACTTTCCCACCAAGTTTCATCCCGATCCCTCCACTCTAAGCGTTTTCCAAGATTTTAGGTCCCCCAGCTCCCCCTGTCACCGGATCCGGTCGGGATTTAAAATAAGAGCTCTGAGATACAATATCCTTTTAAATATCAAATTTCATTAAGATCTGATCAACCGTTTGTAAATTAAAAATACCTCATTTTTCTATTTTTTCGATTTAACCGTTCCCCCACTCCCCCCCCCCCCCCAGATGTTTGAATCGGGGAAACAACAATTTCTAATTTAATCTGGTCTGGCTCCTGATACGCCTACCAAATTTCATCGTCCTAGCTTACCTGGAAGTGCCTAAACTAGCAAAACCGGGACAGACAGACAGACCGACCGACAGAATTTGCGATCGCTATATGTCACTTGGTAGATACCAAGTGCCATAAAAATTATACTGATATTTTTACAGATAAAGCTTGATTTTTTTTTTTTTACTTCATACGTGATGGCAAAATTGGGGCCCCTCTTTAGATAATTGATTTCCTCTCCTCCTAGATTTTGAAAAAAAACATGTCCTTGGTATTTTCATTAAATATACCTCCCTTTTGGTATTTGAATTGAAAAGAAATCGAAGAAAAAGAAAATCCCCCAAGATTGAAAAATTCCCTCCTCCCCCGACAATTTTTTGTGAATTAGAGTCACTGGATATGAATTACATAAATGTCAACCATGTTGGCGATTACCCGTAGAAATTGATTAAAGCTCGTATATAGGCATATTGTTCATTTTGACACGCCTAATATCCAGGGCCAAATTCAGAATTTGGAACCCAAGGCCACAAACAAAGCAGGTACAAAGCCAATTGTTGGCAATTGGGATATAAAGTTGACAATCCAAATCAGCAAACGGAACCAGGGACACTATTTGAGTGTGGTAAGGGACTATCAGACATATATGTCCAAAAGAATTAATTTTCTACAAAATGCCCGAAAATTTTTTAACGTGTTCCATAGTTACCCTGAGGAATCTTCCCATTCCCTTTATATCATGGAACTCCCTCTTGATCCCAAGAATCTTCCACTCTATCATATATTTTATAACCGTAGTTTATCATTAAATTATTTCCGAAATTGAGGGAAAAAAGGATATCATTACTAATTTAAAAATAATTAAAATTCTATACAAGAAGCAAATATGAAACGTTTTCAAAAAGAAGAAGTTGTTCTTTTTTCATTGTGTTGTTTCCAATTTCCCTTCTTCTAAGAATGTTCGTGGGAATTCAGGATTGCGGTTTCAACCCCGCCCCCCAAAGAAATAAGCTAACTGGAAAAGGAGATTAAACTTACCAGCCAGAATTTCTGCAGCTTCATCTACACGCATCCTCAATCCATCTTCGGATGCCAGAAGCACCAAAATCTGAGGGGTCGGCAACTCCAAGAGCATGCCAGTAATCTTTGCTGCTTGACTTGGCCTTAACCAACAACTCTGTTATGCAATTGTTCACCAGATGACTCATATGCTCACCAATTGCTTCAGTTGCAGCACTATCGCCAGGTGTAAAGGGTCTTGCGTCTGGATTCAAGGTTCGACGAATTTTGGTTGATGATGATGGCTTTCGAGCTGAATCTGTTCCTAGCCGACCTTTCTTCTTCACGATTCCAAGGCTAGTCTTGGACAATGATCCAACCTATTTGAAAATCATAGGATTAAAAGTATAGTTTCTAAGACAAAATCTCTTCAATAATGAAATTATAAAATTATCACATTCATAGAGAAAAATAAAATAAAATTCATGGGTCATAGTTTTCATAGTTCCCAGAAATTGATAGCAGAAAAGATTAGCAAATTTCTAATAAATAATTTCTGAGACAACACTGGCTAGTAATGCAAAACACAAAATCGCTAAGAAAAGAAGAACGAGGACAATAAACAGCCAGTGAAAAAAAAAACCAGAAAATTATGCAAATATTCCGGTCAAGAACTCCGCTTGACCGTCCTCAGTGCAGAATAAACTGATAAAGATATAAAAAAAAACTTAAAACAAAACGCAAAACTAAATACAATGACCTTATCTTTTAATATATTTTATATTATATATTTTATATATTATATAATATTTTATATAATATATATAAACCTTATATATTTTATTTTTTGTGTTGTTTTAAGTTTGGGTTGTTTTTTTTATTGGTTTACTATGGACTGAGGACGGTCAAGCGGAGGTCTTGACCGAAATATTTGCACAATTTTCAATTTTTCACTGGCTGTTTATTGTCCTCGTTCTTCTTTTCTTTGCAATTTTGTGTTTTGTCAAATTTCTAGCATTTTCCGTTTCCTATTCCAAGGCAGAACACGGACCTCACTTGCTCCAAGTTCAAATTATTAATAACAAAAGTATTCTGGTGATCTTTAAGGCAATCCTAATTGGCTGATTATACATTTTATCTAATCTAATACTGATAACCCTTAGAAAAATCCTAAGAAATAATAGAATCCTTACACATTCTTAGTCCAAAGAAATCAAAATAGAAACCGCTAATTTTGTTTTTCTGTTGTAAATCACGTTTTGTTGGATATCACATGATTAATAACAATCTCTTCAGCGAGATCAGTTTATTACGATAATGGTTGCCCGCCACGCGTTGCTGTGCCCTCAGAAGAAATTAAATTCAAAGAAAATTTCCCCCAGCGGAAAACTCCCCTCCCCGGAAACTTCCTTCTTGTGCCTTAAGAACGATCCTGCTTTTAGATTCAAAGTATTTGAAGAATTCCCCCGAAAATATTGTACCCCTGAAAATTCCACCCTTTCTCCCCAAGGAAAATACCGTCGACAATCTCCTTGGAAAATTCTTCCCATATATAGAATTACGATCGTATTTTTTAAGTTTAAAAGTATTTGAATTAAATTAGATTAAGATTAATAAATTACCGTCGGGCGTTCTTGAATAAATAATATTAAGAAAATGTGAATAATATTAACGAAAGCAACTATCAAGCCATTTGTACAGAGTAAAACTTCAATCAGCACAAAAAATATTGAAATCTCCTTGGAGGGGGGGGGGCAGGAGGAGTTGTACCTAAACCCCCGGAAGAGTGTAATCAACAACTTCTTAAGGTTTCTAGGTGATCGGCTTAACAGTTTAGCAATGCATACAGACACACACACACACACATATATATATATATATATATATATATATATATATATATATATATATATTATATATATATATATATATATATATTATATATATATATTTATATATATATATATATATTTATATATATATATATATATATATATATATATATATATATATATAATATATATATATATATATATATATATATATATATTTATATATATATATATATATATATGTATATATATATATATATGACAAAAAATTATCAATAAAAGAAAACATTCTTTAGAACTTGTCTCATCCCCCCCCCCAATCGCTCCGTAATGCCATGGATTTTGTTTCCCTTTAAAGAGATAGAAAAAATTGACTTAATACAAAAAAAGCGAACAAAATGAATAAAAATGATTAGTTATTAAGCTCTAGGAGGCTTTGCAGCTAGAATAGGCACTTAATTCTTCCACAGAACAACTAAGAGACAAAATTAAAAGACAAAAAAAAAAAAACAAATTGAGGAGAGAGATGGAAACATGATCAGCCTTTCAAATACACAAGCTATGTTGACAAGAAGAAATGAAATGAAAATCAAGATATGTATATCAACTTTTAAAGTATTTTTAATTAATGTAGCCAGGCGTTAATATAGCCCGTTTACATAGCCAGGCATGCAAAAGGAGAGAAGGGTAGTCAATCAAGTCCTATGATGGTATTATTGCAAGCAAAGAGTTACGACAAGTTACTCTTAGAAAAACAAAGATGTTTGATAAATGTTTTTATCAGAGTAGTAGCTCCTCGTTCGATGTTGGCTTTATAATATAGGGCTTAACAAGCAATAAGCAAACATTCAAAATGTTTAAGGCAGGGGGAAGGTTTTAGTGGTTTTTAGATCTGGTTTTAGTGGTTTTAGATCTGAGGTTTCCGAAAAGGTGGTCTCAAAGCTAAGCCTCCGGATTGCCATAGATTTTAATATATTTTGTCAAGTGTCTTTAGACTCCTTTTAGACACAAGGAAGTTGCTTTTGTATACCCCTAGGAATCAGAATGATAACTACTCTGTTTTTTATTTTTATATGTAATTCCTCTTTTGGAATTGTCACCTATATCAAATTCTACAATTCTGTACCGCTTACTTTTGGAAGCTTATTTTAAACTGCCATATTATCCTTTAGCTTATTCCTTTCCTTTTCTGTGTTTACAATGTCTCTCTAGTCATTGATTTGTGCAGCTTGTAAAATTTCTTAATTTAGAGGAAAAAACTTGGTCTGCCTTATTTTCTTCTTTTTTCATTATTTTTCTTTCCCTTTTTCTTTTTTTTTGCATTTTCCTTCTTGTGTTCACTGATATCTTGAACAGCTCTCGTCTTAATTTTGTAACTTATTAAATTAATTCATCAAAATAAACAAAATATGAAACAGGTGCAGTGTAAATAGCACAATTTACAATCACAAATTACTTTAATAAATAGCACAAATTACTAAATTCTTTGAAGATCACTAATATTCTACAAAGAGCAGTTTCACAATTTCTTGTCGTTTCGATCTTTAAAGAGGGGCGAGAGGGGTGAGATAAGAAAATTGTCTTTGACTACTGGCCGAAAACAGACCGTTTTACAGCTCGTCTCTGAAAATTTCCCAGGGGTCTACAGGGAATTGGGGGACCTAGAGCTCTTCGGAAAATTATCTTAGGGGTTTTTAACACGAATCTTAAGACGGGAGGGAAAAGCAACTAAAAATTTATGATTATATTCTATAACCAAAAATGCTTGAATATATGAGGCACTACAAAACATGCACCAAAAACATTCGCTTTGGAAAAACCTATATTTGCATTTTTCAGATCTTCGGGGGGGGGGGGGGGTATAGACACCCAAAACTGCTTTGACACATTTATGGTCGAAACCCAAATGGCATGTTTCACTTTTTCATGCGTTCAGAAGAGAGGAATTTTGTTTCGAGGTACAAATAAACCATTTCAAATAAAAAAAAAAAAATGAATAAATAAAAAAGGAACGAGCCAGTAGATACCAAGATACCTACACTGGAAATTATTCTGGGGCGTATTCTTTCATATTATTTTTTCCCAAGATATGTACAAGTTTTTTGGTTTTTTTTTAACTCATTGTTTGTATAGATAGCTGAAAAATAATAGCATTCTTCTGCTTTTTAAACTGGAAGACACATTGGACAGTTGAAAAAATATAAATTTATTTGCCTGTAAAGATATAGGCTACTTTCAAGGGCACATCCAGGACTTATGTTCGAAGGGGGGAGGAGGGGTTACAATAAAAATGTATAAAAAATTTGTTTATGTGCATTTTTATTACGTTTTTACGAGTCGAACAATTTTTTTTTAAAGGGGGGGGGGGTCAAATCTGGTACCTGATTTAGACACCAATAATTGCTCTGATACATTTATGTCCAAAACAAAATGACATGTCTCGCTTTTTCATTACTTCAGAGGAGACGAAAATTGGGCTGTATTTCTCGACACAATAAGATAATTTTAGTAAAAAAAAAAAAAAAAAAAAAAGGAAACGAACCTGTGCAGACTCCAATGAAGGAAGGGGCTCGGGCGAGAGTAACGCTTCACAAATAGTTGTATAAAAACTTCTGGCAACTCCTGAGCCTTCACCGGGTTCGTCTTTAAACGTTACTTTTACTCGTGATGCAGCCAATGGAGGCTGAGAGGGCGTTGATCGGCGATAATTGTTGTTATATTGAGTGTTCAATTCTTTAAATGTCTGAAACAGCAAAGCATTTCTGTCTCTTTCCAACTGAAAATGAAGACGAATATAAAACGTTGAGAACGATATGGCAACCATCAGGCGGATGAAATAGAAAAAGATACTCTGAATATTGACGAGCCAAAAGGGAGACCAATCCCCAGTCCCAGATACCAGAGAGTCCCAACCACCAATCCCAGAGACATATATCGCTGGAGATTATCAGAGGTATTTTTAAATAAGAATAATCCTTATTTTATCACCCTTCCCCAACAAGCATCTTTCTAAAATTTATCACAGAATTCGGTCTGGCTGAAATGGGCTAAATTTTAAGGCGTTTTCGTATCAATTTCTTAATTCAAGTAGCTCAGTTCCCTCTTCTCCTCTATGCAGATATTATAATATGAAACAATTGACCATTGCCTATTTCAACGTAATATGCTGACGTCTGCACAGCATACCCTACAATGTAAACAGTTAAAGTGCGTAAAACACCAGAAAATCTCACTATCAGCTAAGAGTCTAACTGACCATACCTGCACACAGAGCACAGATCTCAATGTAAATCCTCTTATATTTCAACTCCTAGTATCAATAGATTTACTCCAAGAAATCTGAGCATATTCAAGATAATTAAGAAGCAGCCAATTCAGTAGCTCTGTTCATCTCACAGAGTGAGTCAAAAGGAAAAGGGCTGAGTAGTCTCGACTGAAAAGCCCACGTTTGCTGAAATAAAAGAAGAGAGAGAGAGAGAGAGAGAGAGAGAGAGAGAGAGAGAGAGAGATGAGAGAGAGAGAGAGAGAGAGAGAGAGAGAGAGAGAGAGAGAGAGAGAGAGAGAGAGAGAGAGAGAGGAGAGAGAGAGAGAGAGATAGAGAGAGAGAGAGAGAGAGACTTGTTAACTATGTTTCGTATTTACAACTTGATGAAAATCCCTATAATACCATACCTTACCAAAGGTTAGCATTCTAGAAAGCTTTAGACAAAATAAATTCATCATTTGAAACCTAACTTTATCATCGGACTTCGAAAAATCTGTGCTTTTCCCCCAATACTTCAGAGAGTCTCTTTTATTTTGTGGATTTTTTATTTATTATTAAGGGTTGACTTTTATAAGATCGGCCTTTTATATTGTCCCGAGGACCTATTTTTTATTCTTCTTTCTACTTTCCTACTTTTTATTCTTCTTATTTGCACTAAGAATGGCTGAGCGGAAGTCTCAAATCAAAAGATTTCCATTCTTCTTTTTTCCATTGGCTCTTGAAACAAATCGCTTTCGTTGTTTTTCTAAGTTTTCTCAATTTGCAAAGAAGAGAGGGAGAAGGAGGAACAGAGATGTGTGGAAAGAGGAGCGAGCAAGAAAAATGGAAGGGGGGGACATGTCGTACTGTTTCAGAGAAAAAAAAAATCAAAAAATTTTCCACTTTGTGGAAATTGCAATAAGACAAGTATTTGTAATAAGATCAGTATTTGCAATAAGACAGGCCCAACCTCCAAGGCAAGCCAAACCATAGAAATGGAACAAAATAAAATCTTATTCAATAGAATAATTTTTGAAGAAAACAATAATAAAGAAAGCGTGAACAATGTTAACCTTGTTCATCAACTAAATAAATAGTACCTTCAAGAGTTGTATGTCCTTCTGCTGAGAATTCCTGATCTTCTCCATGTCCCTTCTAAATCGGGCTTCTTTGACATGGAAACCTCCAAGCTCTGCAATAACAGATCCTGACTCTGCTCCCACATCCTTAACAAACACCCTTCCAAAGAGATCCAAGGAGAGTCTCCATCGTCCAAGGAGCATGTCACTTGGAATACTTTTGCCAAAATCAAAGGCCCATACTGGCTTGGGTTTTTGACGTGTTGTCTCAACAGTAACATGAGCACTGACCTCAGGGTTTATTGGAGGCGTACTTGAATGATCATCACCACCTATATCTGGGATAAGACTGTTGCTTAATCTTCCACTAGATGTTTCTCCTAAAAGGAAATATGGATTTTAGAAAAACACATTCATAAGAAACACAAGAAATAGCTGAAACACATTCGACTATGATTACATAGTCAAAAACTGGAAACATTATTATCCCAAAAGGGTAAAAAAATGGCCATTGAGTAGTAGTCAATTTGACTAATTATGGGCTGCAATATATTTCTTTTCTCAAGCATTATTTCGAATAGAACTATTGAAAAATATTCTTTGCCACTTTTACTATCCTTTTCGCTATATGGGACAAATCGATTTGGCAAAGGAAGGGTATGTATGCTCTTTCTAAGATTTATCGATGATTGATTATATAGAATCTCTATTGCCCCTTCTCCCACAAAGAAGAGCCATGATCGTTCCCTCAAATCGTTGTATTACAACAATTACATGAGAGCCCTAGCCCCCAGGTTTATTGGAGGTGTTTTTGAATGATCATCATTACCTGCATCTGGGAGGACACTGTCGCTCAGTATTTCACAAGGCGTTGGCATTAAGGTGTTAAAAATCCCCCCCCCCGCAAAAATCCTGAAAAATTCAAAATATCCGGGTTTGAAACCTCCCCCTCAAAATGTTTATTCGACTCGTAAAATGTAAAAAAAAGTGACTCTAACCAAATTTTCATGTATTCTTCTAGTTTTCTTTGCACACCCCCCCCCCCCCCCAACAAAAATCATAGATATGTACTTGACTTCGTCATAATTTCTATTCGTCTGTATACAAAACGGATGGAAAAAATACATTAAATATATCCAGATCTCTGGTCAGGGCAGTTAGGTCATAAAGGTGGAAATTTTATTCCCTTATTGAAAAGATTTTCGTTTTAGATTTTTGTTTCAAACTAGGTTTACCTGCGGATACGTTAGTGACTTGGTCCCAAATTCTATCAAAATAGGGGAAAAAGTTAAAGGGTAAGACATTCAACGTTTATATAAATTAGTAAATAATAAACTGCAAAACATGAAAGCCAAAAGAAAAGAACCAAGCAGTCAACAACCAATAAAAGAGAGGAACAATAAACAAAAACTGAAACAAAGCCGATAGTAATATTAGAGCGCATGCTATAAATCTGCGGGAATAATACCAAAGAAGCAAAACACAAAAAAGCATACGACATAGTTGGTAATCAAAATGAAGAAGAAAAATGTACATGCGTCAATAGTGCGGTGTAATATTTCGTATTTAATATGCATAAAAAAACGGCATTGGATTTTACAGTCCCTTCCGATGTTGCTGATCTCCGTTTCATGGCCCTTCAGTAGGGAAGTGCAATGTGGAGTTAGGGTCCAGCCATCCTGTGCTTTCGCACATTCTTCCTGTTTACCTTCCCCAGATTTCTCCATGTTCCCATTCAGAGCTGGGATGACTTTGGCTGAGCTTACAGACACGCACTGACCTTTGTTTAAACCAAATAGCCAGCAACACCAAGACTCGAACTCCGTCCTCACAGACAAAGGATTTCAAGTCTAGCGTGCTAAGAACATTATTTATGTTAACATTTATATTAAGAAGCATAAACATTACATAATTTGCTTACGTTCGCTTTAAAGCAACAGCGTTCCAGGTAAAAGCCCAGAAAGGTCTGGTTTTTCAAACCAGTCCCCTATCCTCACTTTCATCAAAATAGGTTGACTAGAATATGCCTGAATTATGGCCAAGAGGGTAAATAAATAAATCTTGTGGATGCATGAAACTCAATCTAAAGTGGCACCATTTAAGGGTGACAGAGAAGTTGGTAGTCCAACCCCCTTTCCCCGATTTTATATGCCTTTTCGTATCTTCATTTTAAAAGATTGAAAAGGGAAACTGCACTTTTCCCCTAGATCTGTAGCAATTTCCATAGACTTTGAAACAAACCTTTTTCGTATCTTTTTTTTATAAAGAGAAATCTTTGCCCACTCCCTTCATTTTGAGATTTTGCACCCCTGAGTTTCAGTAAAAATTTAGATAAACTCGGAGCCCCGAAACGAGTTACCGTCGTATTAAAATTCCTTTTTTTCAAAGAAATCAGTTCACGATGGTCGAAGTGCAAAAGAATAACATAAATTAGATTCCCCAGACGCACTGAAGTTATAACTAGCAAATTACGTCCATAATTCATTTTTCTTCTTCCACTTTACTGCAATATTTTTCTTTTTATACAATCCTAACTATTTACATGTTAAAAGCATTCCACAAACAGCGTTTTTCCAAAATTCTTTCGCGTCAATACCGACCTTGTTGAGATTCATTAACAGAGCCCACATTCACAACTCTGGGAGAATCACTAGAAGGTTGGGCTGACCCGGCCCGGACAATAACACTCTTAACCGGTGGTCTCTCAGCTGAGTCGGGAGGTGTGCTAGTCATCCTTTTTGGGGACACGATGATTGGCGCCCGCGCAGGAGAAACATCCAAAGCAGAGGTTCCTGCAACCTCGTCAGTCACAAGAGGTGTTGATTGTCTTTCAGAAGGAGGATGACTGCTCTCTTCCTCTTTTCTCCTTTCACTCTCTCCACTTGAACCTAAACAGTTGGGGAGTTTCTTAGACCATAAATTACTGACTTTTTCATAAAAAGAAAATGTAATTTAATAAAATATAGCAATAGCAACTGAAAAAAGCCGTCAAATTGTGTCCTGTTTATATCTTTTGGCCTTTTGAGGTTCCAAAAGAGTCGATGCCTGAGGAGAGGGGGAGTTGAAGAGGAGGGCTGGGTTGTTAGGTTTTTTAGAAAAAAAATCATCGTTTTTCATAAGAAAATATTTAGCCTATTGTTTAGTCAGACAAATAAAAATTTAATCAAATCATTTACTACTTTGAAATTAGTTTTGTTTAAATCCTTTCTGGTAATTCTGTTTTCTTTTTACCAACTAAATTACTGGCTAGCAAGATTACAGCACATTTGAGCAAATTGTTCCAATTAATTATTAAGTTTGAGATATACTATCCCATCAGTTTTCAATGCTTGAAATATTAGGTCTATCAATATGACGACATTGAATCATTAATTTTCTGTTTAACTCGCATTTCACTTACTGAGAATTCTCCTCATTTTGGTTTATAGCAGTTCCTTATAATACTATATTATGTTATTATAAACAACTTCAATCAACAATATCATCAACAATCCAAATATTTTCAACAGTATATCAACATTTCAAATCAATACAAACAATATCAAAAATATATATCTAAATATCAGAGGAAATTAACAGGAACACAACAGGAACTATATTGTCGCTGTCAAATGACCCAACAGGTTTTTTTTTTATTATAGACCTATTTCCCCCGTCCCGATTACCATTGACATTTTCTTTTAGTTCGCGGAAACAGATGTGTTAACCAGCATAAATTGGCTACTAACAACTAGAGGGGTAGCTACGGTTTTCAGCATCCAGGACTAACATCAGCTTTTGCCCCCTCCCATTATTGCCACAATATAAGCAGATCATAGTATTAACGAGAGAAAAAACTCGGTTTGACGCCTCCAGAAACTTAAACTTGAAATGACTGTAGTTACATACCGGAGGCACACGCACAAAAGGGGCCTCAGCCTTTCCTACCAAAAATTATAAGCTTCCCCGGAAATCTGGGCACTTTTTTCTCATTTTTTTTAATTGGATCCACTCCCCCCCCCCAAAAAAAAAATCGGCGTATATATCGTGATATGCTTTATTTACATTTCCAATCTAAACTTGAAAATTACATAAAAAGTATCAAAACAAAGAAATAAACAAGGATTAACGAATATATTCCGTTCCTCCAACGCCTTTGTCAACACTACTCCTTCTTCCAACACCCAGCTCTTATTTTAACTGTAGGTATTATGCAGGGGCCTACTTTATGTTAACTAGCTTCTGGGACACAGTATTGAAACCACCATTCACTAGTTACTCTCTACAAAAACGAAGAAAATAAATAGAAAAACTGCAAATTTACAGTGCTAATTGAGAGTACTAACCTGGATAAGGAGGGGGAGGTCTCACGGGTGTTCCACCAAAAATATCATCTGCCTTCTCAGCTTCAAACCGAGAAAGTCCCAGTTTAACAGGTGCTGCATCCAAACGAGAGCCACCTGGGTCAATCCAGGCAGTAGCCACTGACTGCACAGGTGTTCCAAACAGTTCTTCTCGCCTGCAACCAGGATGGAGAAGCTGCGGCTGCTCAGCTAATGGGAGGGCCTCTATCATTGGGGTTTTTATGGGGTCTTGTGCTGAACAGCCTAAGCAGAGTGTTGACTCAGATCGACGGAAGAAAGCGTGTTTCTTACCACGGTTGTCATCTTCCCGCTCACTTTCAAAAGCGTGACTGACTTCATCATCCAAATCGGCGTTCTCATTTTCATCCTAATAAATGAATAGAAAAAATACAAACTTACAGGTAAAAAAGATGAAAGTCAAAGGCAGGAATATACACAAAAATAGAAAAGAAGAAGTGAAAAATTTCAAATTTACAATGGCAACTAACAACAGTGACATAGATGCGAGCTGGAGGAAAAGTAGGTTGGGGAATTCTGTGTCTAAGTGTATATTTTATATACAATCGTGTTAAACGCACAAAAAAATTAAGCGTATTAAAATAGCGCCAACAAATTAGGAAATAAAATTGCAAACGTCTAAAACGCTGCTTAAGTATTATAGCGATCACACTTGGACAGCCTCATATAGAATATAGCCATAAAACTCATTTATTCTGCAATGTATAGTGATAGTGGAAAGCTTAGGTTATGTTAGGTTAGATTAGTGCACTAGGTTACTTTGTCCACATTTATGCTGTATAGGAAAAGAAGAGATCTAGTCAAATAAGTGTTTGGTTAGGGCCCAGTCGGAATGAGATTTTACTAAAACAGAGATTTAGCTTTCCCCTATCACTATCCATTACAAAATAATTGAATTTTATGGCTATATTCCAAGTAAAACTGTCCAAGTGAGGTCGATATAATACGTAAGTACCTCTAAAATATCTGAGCATATTTAGCGGTTTAGGATAGCGAACTCAAATCTTTGTACAAATTATCTTTTTTTTTGAAATTCCACTAGAATTACTGAGTTTTTTGGATTTTTTTTTTATGAACAGAGACCAATTTCCAACAAAACCAAGCGTGAACTTGAATCTACCACTATAGTCAGAGCTAAAAAACAATTTTAAACACAATTTAAAAGAGAGTTAAACACAATTAAAACAAAATACAATTTCGCACCGATGTCTCTTTAAAATAAATACTTGGGTCAAATCTGGATCTGGGAGGGAGAAATTGAAAATACAAAAAAAAACACATTTTTAAGGCTAGAATTACCCCCTCAAAAAGCACAAAATATCAATCTGAAATCATATTAAATGCCGGTTACAAAGAAGTTTTCAGAGTTTTCGTATTAATTCTTAGACTTGGATAAAATTGTATTTATGCGTCTTAAACTATGGAGCAAGAATTACACAGTAAGTGTAATTTGTGGATTAACATTTATCTTATCAAAGTATTAAAAACGTCTAATATTAAATGTCATCCCCAATTTATCAATTATATTAATTTATTTGTTATAATTAGAATTTTTAAGAATTTATTGGGATTATTTTATTAATTAGATGCATCAATATTTAATTTAGAAATTACGGTTTATTAAGAAAAAAAGAAAATATACTATCTTTTCAACAACAACAACAACAAAAACCTTCTTGTTTATTACTTTAACCACCCTGGCCGGGATATACCTCAGTAGTTGAAGAAAAAAATTGCAGACCCTACACTACCCATCTCAAGGATTACTGAAAAATATATAATCAAAGTAGCTGGTCCTGCGCTTTTTTGGTATAGTAGGTTTTATTTCTTGCATACAATGTTTAGTTTTCTCTCTTGATTGTTCTGTTTGTATAGCATCTTTTTGTTGCTTGTTTTGTGATAGGTTTTCCACTAAATAGATAAATAAAATTTACATTACTTTTCTAGGTGCGAATAATCGGTGAATTAATTAATTAGTTTTGGTACAGAGCAATTCAATTCATGGTTCTTCATTTCTACTGAACCCTTCACTCTTTGACATCAACCCCATATATAAAATAATTAACCAAAGTATCAAATACATAAAAGTAAGATCATTAATGTTTCAATAATTGTTAAATTACCTGTTCAACCCAAGAATCCACATAAAGTTCTTCACATCCTGGCTCGTTAGCTCCCTCGCTCTGGACATCAACCCCAGATCTCATATAATAAATTAGGGCATCAAATACATAAGCAATATGCTTCAGAGACGACACATCCAAAACTGGCAGCGCATCTGCATGCTCTGAAGACTGGGATCTCATGAGAGACAGACAATAAGAGAGGAAGTCGCGACGCACTGAAAACGGATCTAATGTATCCCGAGCCGGTGCTCCAAGGGTTGATATTGCTGAGGGGACGTTCTGAAATCGAGCCCTTTGCGCCCTTAGCTGAGAAGCTCCCGTAAGGCCTGCTGCATTACTTAAGGCGGTGCCAAATCTTAACTGTGCTTCTGTCGAATCCATTACAGTTACAAGCCAGTCCCAAGTATCTTTCAAGCGATTCGCAAGTAACCTCTGGAAAAAAGCCTGGTGTCAAACGTGTTTTCTTTTTTTGGCAAAAACTGACAAATTTTAAATATTAATCTTTAATTTTTGTTATGCCTGCAATTTGCAGTCTTATACCTACCATTTTTCTGCTCTCCAGAGGTTCTACTACATTACCAAAAGACGATCATTTTACCATCATTGAGAGTGAGAGAGTGAGAGAGTGAGAGAGAGAGAGAGAGAGAGAGAGAGAGAGAGAGAGAGAGAGAGAGAGAGAGAGAGAGAGAGAGAGAGAGAGAGAGAGAGAGAGAGAGACTTTTATTTTAAAAACGACTTTCACAGTGTGTGGCGCCGAATTAGCGCTTTACGTCAGGTATTACAGTCAGATAAAACTTGAAAAAAAAGAGAAGAAAAAAACAGACAAAAACACACAGTGTCAGATTGACACTTGTCAGATGAAAAAAAACAATCATCAACTAAAAAACTGAGTCAATACAACAAATTCACTGATTAATAATGTTTACAAATGCAGGAATGAAACTCTTCCTGTATCTCTCGTGGATTAGTGGGAGAGGTTGAAGGGTGGGGATTTTCTGGGAGTTGGGTCTTTGAGGTCAGGATCTTAAAGGTTGAAAAGGCGGGGGGGGGGGGGGGAATGAATCTTGGAAATGCACACGGGTTTTTAGGTTGAAAATAAGTTTATTATTATTTGAAAGTTGTCAAAGAAAGGACAATGTTACTAGTTTTAGACAAATTTAGCTGCTTTTCTAAGAAAAAGTCAAAGTAATATCATGGTTCTGGAAAGAAATTAACCTTCAATAGCGAAATCCTGTATTTTGAAACACCAATGCCTCAATCATACTCTCTGTCTATATTATAGAGTAAAGTTTGCTTGGGAAGAAAAAGGAGGGAGCGCAAACGGATCAAAGCCAGCAGGTTATACAGAAAATATTGGACAAATATAATATAACTCGGATTTTTGGAATCACGACGTCGCATAATTACCATGAACTTTGGGCACACGTGCCTTAGTTCTGACTATCTTCGACGTCTTCTTCCCCCTTCAAAGAAAATCCCCCGATCCTTCCAAGTACAAGACTTAATGCTCGTGGAGCTCCAAATACCTAACTTGACTTGCTTCCCCAAATGTTGACCATGAGGTACAAAAACTCTTTTGTTCCCTATTTTGTTTCGCATTTTAATAATTGACTTAACTTAGTAATTATGTGTTCTGACGTGCTTATGCTAGCTTGTGTGCTATTTTAAATAATAAATCATATTCTATTCTATACTTGAAGGAAGGAGGTGAGTATCGACTACCATTCTAAACAAATAAGGCAAGGCATCGTGTTTCACACATAGAATTTTCCGACTCTCATCGCATAACACCTGTTTAACTGACTGCCAGCATTCCCCAGCGATCCCTGTCAAGCGTGTTTTATCCCCGGGAGTTTCTCGTTGTTCTCTTACCCTCAGACCCAGTCCAACCGCTTCCGGTAATTCGGCTGCTCAAACAAACTCCTGTTGTTATCCCCCCCCCCCCCAAAGGAAGACCACCCTTCCTCAGTCTCCTGTTCCCACAGCTCTCATCTAGCTGTTACAATTAATAGCGAAAAATTCTTCATTTTTGACACTTTTCTAGGAGTGAAACAGAAAGTTCCAATCGGGATATTGTCGGTGACGAGACAACAGTTAAAGTAAAAAGTAAACCCGTATCTAAATAATTCTCAAATAGATTGGAAAACATACGTAACTCAGAACTCCCTTTTTTTTAATGAAAATATAATGCAAGATCTAACCTGTAAGTGGATCATATCCTGGAGAGCCAGTTCAAGACTTCTTACACCACAGGCTGCTGGTTCAAACGATGGGTAATCTGGTAAACCAGCGAGAATATCAGCTATCTGACGGATAACGAGACCAAAAGCTCTTGACAGGCAAACAGCTGTTGTTGATATAGTGGGATCCTGGACAGCTCCGCTAGGTGGCGGTACGGGTCTGCGAACACTCAGCGGATCCATGTAGATCAGCCCACCACTTGTCCCTGAAAAGAAAACCTAAGTGTTAAACGTTTATCTATTTATTATCTATTTTAGTATTGCTAATAGTCATTTTATGAATTTTGTCTTCTGCAATAATTGTAATTACTGTAATACCTATAAACGTAGTCCCTTTAATTAGTCCCTCTTATTGAATAGTTCTTAGGCAATACAAGGTCCATTTCTTTTAGAAGAAAGTCATTACATATCATGGTTGCAGTAATTGCTGTAACCTAGTAAAGAAGGAAATTCAGCTCATATAAATCGAAAATAAAAAAAAAAAAACTTTCAGGAAAAAACTGTCAAGTGCTAAAAAATAACCATTTGAAACTGGTTCCAGAATGATAATTTCTATTTATATTAATCTTAATATTAAAAGTTAATGCAAAAACAAATTTATGAGGATAGTCTGAAAACCCTCAAAAATGGTGTCAGATCGAAATGAAAACCACACTACTGGAATTGCCTTAGTTGAAAATTCTATATAGGAAAATTACACCCTACCACCTTGAAAACAAGAAAAATAACTTTCTGCATGGGTAGCACTACTGTATCCGCATTTTGTTTTTTTGCCGTAGGAAGGAGAATCAAAATAAAAAGAATAGCTGTCAGTAATCCCAAATTCACCCAAGAAGCCAGCTTTCTTTAATAATTATAAATAATATAGTAATATTATAGTGATATTATAAAAATATTACAATACAATATTGTAATAATCTATAATAAATATTTGATTAAATGTCAAAGTTACTGCTTCTTATTTATTATCCTTTCCGATTGCACGATAGTTTTATTTTTAATAAGGTTTACCGTTTTATCTTAAAGCCACTGTTCCAATCCAAAATCTATCAACTCCCAAAAACAAACCTCCACAGATACATTCACCGTTCATTTGAACCGTTCAATAAAAAACACTGCGTGAGTGTTGATTGTCAGAAGAACGAATTATCAATATCTAAGGAACAACTGAGGGTATTAAGGAGCATTTCAGGGGAAGTTGAAGAGCTATAGGAGGGTAACCTCCCCCCTTGCCCTTTTTAGATGCTCCCTCCTCTTTTCACTGATCAAAATTTTGATACAGCGATTTTGTTCTATAAAAGTCAAAAGGCCTAGTAACTATGACTCTAGAGATGTGAAACCCCCCATAGCCCCCAGGACAAGGATAGTAGATTCCGACTGCACAGAAGTTTTATTTTTAAGAAGATATACCGTTTTATCTTAAAGCCACTGTTCCAATCCAAAATCTATCAAGTTCTAAATGTAGTCCATACGAAAAATACCTTTTGTGTTAATCGGAACCCTCCCAAAAATAAGCCTACACAGATACACTCACATACACGCAAGAAAAACAAACTCTGCATTCAGATGGAAGGTTATATTCCACTTTCAACGTTCTCAGAACGTTTTTAAACGTTCTAGCATGGAAACGTTCAAACGTTCTAAACGTTTTTAAACATGGAAGGTTATATTGCACTTTCAACGTTTTTAAACGTTCTAGCATGGAAACGTTCAAACGTTCTAAACATTTTTAAACATGGAAGGTTATATTGCACTTTCAACGTTCTTAGAACGTTCTTAAACGTTGGCCTTTTTTTCATGCTGTACTAACGAGGGTATAGGAGTAATTCTCTAGATCTCACAAACAGTATTACTGAAACACGATAGAACTTGCAAAACTATGGACATTTCGGCTATTAAAGCACGTTGGGAAATCCTATGCACATGCGTAGACACAGAAACCCAAGTCCTGTATTCAGATGGAAAATTTCCTCAGGCCAAAACACAAACTAGGATCCTTGAAGTTATTTAATTGGCTGAACCTGGCCGAGACAATCGTTTGGACCTCACTGATCCCAAAGATCACCAAACCATGGAATCACATACAGTGTTTTTTGGACAGTGTTTTCTATATAAAATAGGATCTTTGAAGTTTTGTTGTCAGGTAAAGCCAGGGGCAGTAGTATCTTAGTTAAGCAGATAGCGATATTTTCTTAGATGCAGACTATATTTACAAAAAAGACTGCTGTGCATTTGCAAATATCCTTGAGCGAATAGCATTTAAATTGTTTAGACTAAACATTAACAAACACATACTATCTATTTATATCACTGACCAGAGTCGATCAACTGACTAAAAGCATCAAAATGTTTTAAGCGAGGAAACTGGCTCGTATTCAAGAGAGAAAAAACAACAAACACCATTAAGCATTGCCCATCAAATCGTAAAGCTAATTATAGGAACATATAAAGGATTTTTTTTTTTTTTTGTTCTCCATAAAAAGTCAAGCCATCTGCCACAAAAGGTATACTGTTGTTAGGTATATTGGTATATTATAAAATATAAAAGGTATATATACAATATAAAAGGTAGATTGTTGTTTTACATGCTCAATCAGTTAATGTTCTGCATACTAACTCAGCCTTAACTGTTTTATATTCAGTAAAAATATATATTTACATTCAATAAGTCAAAGCTGTTTTATATTCAATAAATAAAACATTCAATAAGAATTTGCTTAGTTTTAGAAAAGTTCAATTTGGATCCAGATATACTATTAATCTAGTCAATTGAATAACTTTATCGATATAAAAGTTTTAACTAATCGGAGTTAAACTACGCTTTGAATTTTAACTTAGCTCTACTCGATAACGTGGCCCTGTCAGTGGTGTATAGATGTCAGTGGAGTTTTTTTATTTTTTTTTTTTTTAGTTTTATGGGCATGTTTTTTTCAAGCCCTAAATTTGTAGTTTATAGCTCACGTTGGAGCATTTGATTTTCTTTTCGTATTAATTTCTTATACTCTTGAAATTAACTCATAATGATTAATACCTGATCTAGCACCGCTAGTAGGCACTGAACCAGCAGGTGGTGCTCCAGCACTTGCGCCAGCCTCTTGGCCATTAGGTCTAACAGCCCATTGAATAGACGGCGCCAAAGAGCTTCTCATGTTAGATGACGTTGTAGGTACTCTTCTTTCAAGCTGTTCTTCCACCATAGAGGTCTCTTCGTCATTATTATCATCACTATCTCCGTTATCCGAAACTTCTGTTTCTACTGCGCTAGATTCAGCACTATCATCTTCACTGAATAATGCTAGGGAAGCGACGCCTAAAAGAGACTAAGTTCAGAGAAGCAGCAAAAGAAGCCAAAAACACGAAGAGTTCTATAAAACAAAGAGTCCTAATAAGTTCTATAAAACACAAAAAAAAGGATTCTCTTCTGTTTGTTTGTCATAAATATATATATATACTATAATATATGCATACTATACTAGATGATGATTTTACCATATTATCACTCAGTCTTATTTCAGGGGATGGATCACTTCCATTACAATCTAAAACAAGAGACCGTTATAGGCTTATTGAAATAGAGGCCAATTCTCTCATATTACCTTTTATACGTCACAAATGTTCTTCAAAATGGTAAAAGGACAGGCAAAATGGTAAAAGAGACTTAGAATTCAAAACATCATCAGCATAAATCAACAATGATCAATCTAGAACTAAGTTACAGAAAACTAAGTTTAGCCACACACTAGGTGTTTTTCTAAAAAGGACAGCTAGGGAGAAGATCGATCAAATGGACAGCTTCACATACCTAGGTGGTATTATTAATAAAGACGGTGGGTGTAGTGAAGATGTTAGAAGTGCAATAGCCAAGGCCTAGGGTGTTTTTTACACAGTGAAAAAGGTTTGGAAGAATAGGAAGGTAAGTGTACGAACAAAGATTCAAATATTAGAAGTTAAAATGATGACCGGTCAAGTACGGTTCTAAAACGAGGCTCCTCCAAAGACGGAGGAGGATTTACTAGATGTTTTCCAGAAAAATTGACAAGGATTGTTTCGGACACCCAACTGACTGATCGTATCTCAAAGAGTAACCTGTGCGAAAAACATGGATCAAGCCCACTTTCTAGGGCTATAATGAGAGAAAGGTTGAGATAGCTAGGAGACGTTCTGCGCATGAAGGATGACAAACTCTCAGATCGTCCTTGTCAGCCAACCGTCTATGGCAAAACGAAGCAGGTCGTCCCCGAATAGGATGGGAGAACGTCGTAAGGATGGATTTAAGGGCAATTAGAACTTGCTGGGAGGTGCAAGGAAGGAGGCTTTGAATAGATTGGGATAGAAGAGGAGCGTCTGTAGCTGTGTTCCCCTCAGGCAGCTTGGTGCTGCAGTGAGCTGTTAGTAGTAGTAGTAGAAGTATTCTAAAACGGCGGTCAAAAGATAGCTCCTTGAGAGATCCCTCTTCGGACCGGGATAACAATAGACGATATTTTCATCCCATGCAGCACACTAATCTTAGTCTTCACCTTAAGTTTTCAATACAAATTACGGGAAATAAAGACTATCGACTTGCCAAGATCACGGTTATATAAAATCCACAGCAGCTGGCTATGAGGACCAGAGCAAAGACTAAAGCAAACCCCAGGACCAGACTAAAGCAAACAGAGGACCAGAGCAAACCCCAATAACAGTGGATTCTCTAGTCCGATGACACCCCGCAAAGTAATTACCAATAAAAACCTCTCATCTTACCTACCCATGCTTTTGATTTTCTTTAAACTACTATCAAAACGCAGTAAATGTGTCCTTTAGCCAAACAAACAAACAAGACCGATTCTCTCCCCAATTTTACTATATTTAAATACATTCAGCTATAGCCGATTTATATCCAATAGTAAAAAACTTACCAGTTCCAGCATCCGATCCAGCGGTTGCTCCAGTCTGAACACTCCTTTGAATAGACACATTGTCTTGAGTATGAGTACTTTGATTGTCCCCATCCTCGCTTTCACTTTCCGTCTCGGCGGCCAACAAATCTAAATCCATATCAGAATCATTTCCTCTTTGACGATCAGGATTTCCCTCCTCGTCATCACCTCTATCCCCTCCGTCTTCTCTATCACTTGTTTCATTATCTTCTACTTCCATAGGTTCAAGGTCTTCATGTAAATCTTGATGTAGGCTTTGTATGTCCGACGCTGCTCCGCCTCTTGACTGCGAAGGTGGCAATTCAGAGTCAGACGGAATTTCATCTCCCTGCCCAGGTCTGTAGAGAGGGTCGATAGAAAATAATTCTTCAGTCCCCTAGAAAATTATAAAGACAGATAATAAAAAGAAATTAGCTTCTCTAGAACAGTTGGAATTGATTCACATTGAACCATATTAAGAAGCCTTATTTTCTCAAACCTCAAGAAGGGTGGCATGTCCAAAAAATGCCAGAAATCTAAGATTATTACAGATTTTGATGCTATCTCTTCTAATAGAAAAGACAAAAGTCATGAATTAAGTAACTGACAAAAAAAAAAAAAAAAAAAAAGAAAAACAGTGTTTCTCATTAGGTTAGATGCCTCGCATAAAATGGTACACAAACAAGAAATAAAAGGAAGATTATTTAAAATCTGCAAATAGCCTAATAGAAAACAAAGAAATTTAACGTTTGTATTGTATTACATTTCATAACATAAGGACAGCACCGCATACTTATACAACAAACATATATTAAAATATAAAATAAAAGTAAATTTTGAATCAGTTTTAATTTTAACAAATTTTATTTTTAAGAATGACTCCACCTCTCCTGTCCAGGCAACCCTATGAAAATAATCTTATAAGTAACATTTCTACAAAAGCGGGGGAATTTTGTATATAAATTTTATATAATGCAAAATTCAATTTGTAATTTTTCAGTTGTTTTTGCATCAACCGACTGGTGATAGTTAAGTTGTAAAAATTTGTCTTTGGTATCAAAAAGCGAATCTAATTTTTTTACAATTCCACAGGAGAAAAAATCTTTTTCTAGATCTTTTTTCAGATCTTTTTTTTTTCAGATAAGCTTCTCGTCTGTCTGATGCTTTTATTTCAAAGGATTTTTCCGTCCTAAGACGCATTTTTCAATCTAGAACCAGAGAATCAAACTTATTCTTCTTGACCAAAAAATAGAGACAAGATCTTTTGGTGCCTGATCAGCACCTGGAATAAGAAATTATATCAACAGAGAGACCTGACGTCAAAAACTAATCTTGATAAAAATTGAAGGTCATCAACCTGCTTTACAGAGCAAAAACAAAATTGGAGTGTCAACAATTTTTAGTAAACAGGGCACGGATTGTCTCTTGAATTATAAGAAATCTTAAATATTACAGACATTTCTATCTCAGATACCTCTGATCGATCTAGTTTAGCCGATGATCATAAATAGAATATTAAATTAATAATGATGATAATAAAAGTAATAATCCTATTAGAAGCAATAAAGAGAAAAAGAAAGATGACTACTAAAATTCCATTGCTAAAACATCTGACTGGTTTCCATCAGTGACGCATTTTCGTCAGCCAATCATATCAATCGTCGGCGTATCCCAGAAAGAGAAGTCAATGGCCCCACTCTTTTAACGCCTAATTGGTCTTCTGTTTGAAATTTCAACCCAGTTAAAAGGACACAAAATTTGAGTTACAAGATTTATTATAAGCGAACTCTATATTTGTTTACGGTAGCATATTATAATCATAAATGCTTACTAATAAAAAAAACGACTTACCTGGATTGCTTCAGCATTCGAATTAGTCAATGGAAAGGGTAAAGTTGGTCTGACCACGCCCATTCTGACAGGAGCTATTAAAGAGTCGGCTGCCTCACATAAAGACTCAATGCTCAGGGCAGCCAGTGATTGGAAAACACGTCTACATTTCATTAATGGTTGAGAAATACCAGAAGCACTCCCTTTTTTCTTTCCAGCAACGGGGGCCAATTCAATGCTATAGATGACAAAAACACGGACAACGCTTCCAACAAATCGGCGAACAGTATTTCTTACTTCATTTTTCTCTTCTATAAAATAAAAGACAATAATTGGCATTATTTTTCAGAAGGAGGGGATATTTTCTTATAAACAGGTGAATAAGGATCCAAGTCTTGAGGGGAAGGGATAATAGGATCTTTTTTTCAGAAGGGGCGGGAGTGTCTTCTTGATATATTTGTACATAAATGCAAGTTTTTAGGAGGCAGGGACCAGAGGATGACTTTTTGGAAGGAGGATGGTGTCTTCTTTCACATCGGTAAATACAGATCTAATAATTTCTTAGATTTTCCATATAATTCGACTTTTGCAGTTTTTGAGCCCTGTTCCTAGATATTACTCCACCATACAAATTATAATAGGTTGTAAAGATTTATTATAAATAGGTGACCAAAGATCCAAGTCTTAAGGAGGTGGGGATAATAGGATCTTTTTTCAGAGGGGGAGGGTGTCTTCTTGGCATGTTTGAACACAAATGCAAGCCTTGAGGAGGCAGGGACCAGAGGGTAACTTTTTGGAAGGGGGAAGGTGTCTTCTTTTACACAGGTAAATACAGATCTAACAATGTTTTGTATTTTTCAAATATTTCAACTTTTGCATTTCTTTTAGCCCTGTTCCTAAATATTATTCCACCATCCGAAATAATCTCGCAGTACGTGCTTTACCAAAGGATTTGTCGCATTGTTATCATATAAATAAAATCATGAATACTAACTATGTGTTCAGCCATATATTCAACTGCATTCCGTGACTATATGTTTATTGTTTCATTATTATAATATTTTGAAGTTTATATAATTTTAATTTTTTTATTTGAAACTTTATTTAATTTTTTATTGATTAATTTAAAATTTTTATATTATAATTATAACATGAAAAATCATTTGAGAGACCAAAAAATTCAGACAGAATATACGGAAAAGGAAGGAGTAGATTTTTAAAAGTATTTTGTCGGGCTCATTCTAGGCGATGGACTTTTTCCATCTCCAAAATCGTAAAAAAAAATTATAAAAAGTGTGTCCAAAATTATATCCATGGAAGGTATTTTCAAGATCCTGTCTCTGCTTCTTCCCTATTTCTAGGGCTTAGATGATTACAAGGAAGATGATTAGATGATTATAGGTCTTAAATCTGTTTTAACATTGGAAAAAAAATTACCATATTTTGTCTCAAATTTTTTTCTCTGACTCCAGGCTTTGAAACACAACTATAATAATTTGAGTATGGCTTTATGAGAGAAGGGGGGGGGAGAAATAGTTTTTGTTACAAAAAGTACTTATTTGATTCCTAAATACCGTTTTATATGAACAAAAAAAAATAGTTTAACATGATGCTTACAAGCTCTTCAAGCTATTGGATAAACATATAAATAAATAAATAAAATGAATAAACAAAGCAACCCACTTTTGATGACTATGTACTTTGTCTCTATTATTTTCAAAACAAAAGTTATCATACTCTTTTCACATATATTTTATTTATCATACCTGAAGGGGGTATTTTTTCACATATACACCGATACACCATTAACACAGAACTTTTGTATGTAACCTTCCAAAAATAGGAAAAGTAATCAGTGAATTTGTTCATATTAGCAACGACAGAGAAGAATAACAAAGAAGAGTTAATAGACTAAAGCATAGAATAGATAGAGAGCAATGTTGTTGTGCTTCGAAAACACACTCCAATAATTTGATTACGGCTTTAAGCCAGATTGGACTATTTTTCATATTTACGGCGCATTTTCCCCAAATTCTTAGATTTTTTTTCTCTAAGTTCCTTAAAGTTCTTAAAGTTCCGCATTAGTTCCTTAAAGTTCCGCATTTTCCCAAATTCTTAGACCTTATGAATCGGGATTTTACATAGTAATGAGGCTCAAAAGTTGAAGCTCTTATGTGACTATTCATCTTTTTTCTTAAAATTCCACTTTCACAGCACAAAAACAACATCAAAGGTCAGTGCCCTTTGAAGAGGAAAGAAGTGGAGGTAGATGCTTCAAAAGACCTTTTCAAAATATAATGTAGGTTATTCCTGGAAGTCTCATTCACCTAGATCAACTATTTTCCAAGATAGCGACTAGTCCATCATGTCAAATTTTACCAGAACTTTCAAATAATAAACGTTTCATATTATTTTTTTTCTATCCCAGTATTTTACCAAGAGGGGGGGGATAATAATCCTTTTTTAAAAAAATTACGAAATTGTTTACTAAATAGTGTTTCTTTATTGAAGACAAAAAACAAAATTGTTTAACAAAGTGACCCAACCCCTGATGACTATGTACTATCTCTCTATTATAAGTATAATAGCATTTTATATTATAGCATTATATATTATAATTATAAGTTAGCATACCTCTTTTAGTTATCGTACTTGAAGCAACCATTTTTCCAGATATCAAACAGTTCGTGGTAACGAACTGTAGTAAGAAGCGATTCGGCTCAATAGTAACCAAAACTTTAAAAACGGAATGTTGATACCAATAGTTACATCAAAAGACTCACATTTTAATGTTGATTTTAAATACATAAGTTTCATCAAGTTTGCCCATCAAAAGTTACGAGCCTGAGATGTATTTATTGTTTATTATGTATTTTGTTTATTGTGTATTTTATTTATTGTGAATGTATTCATTGTGTATATGTGAATGTATTTATTGTTTATAAAGTATATTTATTATTTAAGAAGTAGAGTGGTGACAAAGAGTCAAACTTTAGCGTAAAGAGCGAGGCATTTAGGAGGAGACAACCCCTTTCATATAGGAAATAATCTCAGTTCGTTTTAAGTTTTAATGTCGCTCCTTCCTTGCAGTTAAAAAATAAACTTTTTTTTTATTTAATACACAGATACACCACTAATATAGAATATAGACTCTGATACAATCAAAATTAGTTGGTTTCCAATGCTCAAACAAGAGAACATTGTGTGTGTGTGCGTGTCCATCGTCTAACAGCTTTTTCGGCTAGTTTTATGTTATTTGTCTGATTGAATTTTATTCTAAGGAGTTAGAATCTTAAATAGAAAGTCGATTGGCAGCAGGGATATCGCTGGGAATTTAACAAAATCATAAGACCCTCAATATGCCAGGATTCACTTAAAAAAAACTCCCAAATTAAAAAAACTGAGGGATTAAATAATAAAAATACATAATAAAATTATGATTTATACACCTTATATACTTTTGCTCTACTGGAGACAATGATTTTTGCTGGTTGCCACTTCTTAATTTTATCCAGGTAGCTGGGTCAAACCTATTATCATAAAGCTTTATCTTTTGAGTTTATAGCAAGCAGGATCTGTAGAGTAGATGTTTGCATGTCGGGTTTCAAACCGACAGCCTCAAAAAAATTACAAAGGATACACTGCCAAGTACCTACAGGAGTAATTTAGGACCTTAACTGATCCCTTACGAATAAAACGAAAATTTATCAATGATAATAAAGTGGCTTTCAGCATTTATTCAGAAATGAAGGACCAACAATCAGACCAATGCGGATATTCAGGCCTGGGCACAGATTCAGAGGCACTAACTCCAATCCTCCCCCTGAAATATCATGATAATTAAAATGTCCAACGTATGTCGGTATTTCATATAATTCCCCTGTATTTTGTGTTTTTTCCGTTTTTTTTAAAGGGTCGTACTGCTTTTGGGACGTGATCCCACTAGGCTTTTGTCGTATAAAAGGAGAGAGGGGGGTAGGAGAGAGGAATCCTGTAAACTGATATAAAGAGAGCAGGTACCTACATTGCTATTGGTTTAAACCAATAGCGAAAAAAAATACACGGAATTTCATCAAAAAAATAGAGCAACTTACCAGGTTTGTTAAATTTCTGAAGCTCCCTAATCATGGTATTCAAAAGTGTTTCCAGGAGCTCAATGGGACACTTGACAAGAAGACAATGTGTAAACTTATCCAGCTGTGAGCTACCGGCCTGACTTTGCAGATAAGCTGCATCATCTGCAACAGCTGAATTTGAATTCAACGTTTCTTCTTTCACGCCTGAAAATAGAAAATTCGTAAACACCTAATATTAAAGGCACTTTGAATGGTAGCGACAAGACGTGTACTATAAGCCCTGCTTCCTGGAAAGGTAAAGATCAACAGTATATAATAACGTGTTGCCATCTGCAGACGACGAGGCATTATGCTTGTCTAATGTGCATAAGCATAATATCTTAGTGTCCAAGCGTGAGCGCACTGCACAAGCTTGTCAGCCAATTGATTACACTTTTTTGAAGCAAGTGTGTTTCTACTTTCAACTCAAGAAAAAAGATTTATAATCGTATAAAATCAAACAACTCTTCAGTTTTAGCACATCCTTTCATTACTCATGAAATTTCAAGTCGGTTTCCAAGAAAATTTTCAATGGGCCTTGTGACGGCAAATAATTAACGTGAGAAGTATTTTGTCGAATGCTGTATCGTATGGCATTGTTTGGCTAACGACACCACGACCAGTAGAAAGAAAAGATAACAAGAGCTAAGAGCTCATATGGCACTTGTGACGAGGCAAGAAGAGCTAAGAGCCAAGAGCTCATATGGTATGAGCTCTAACAAAATGCTAAGAATCAATACTTTGATTTAAAAGGAAAATCAGAGGCTTAATGCCAGTCAGGATTTAAAACAAGAGCTCTGAGTCACGGTGTCCTTCTAAATATCAAAATTCATTAAGATCCGATCACCCACTCGTAAGTTATAAATACCTCATTTTTTCTAATTTTTCCTCTCCCTTTAGCCCCCCTGATGATCGAATCTGGGAAAACGACTTTATCAAGTCAATTTAGACAGGTCCCTGACACGCTTAACAATTTTCATCGTCCTAGCACGTCCAGAAGCACCAAACTTGACAAATCACAGATCCCCTCCCCCCCCCCCCAAGTCCCCCAAAGAGAGCGAATCCAGTACGGTTACGTCAATCACGTATCAAGGATATTTGCTTATTCTATCCACCAAGCTTCATCCCGATTCCTCCACTCCGAGTGTTTTCCAAGATTTCCCCCTTCAACTCCCCCCAATGTCAAAAGATCTGGTCGGGATTTGAAATAAGAGCTCTGAGACATGAATTCCTTCTAAATATCAAATTTCATTAAGATCCGATCACCTATTCGTAAGATAAAAATACCCCAATTTTCACGTTTTCCAAGAATTCCAGTTTCCCCCTCCAACTCCCCTCAATGTCACAGGATCTGGTCAGAATTTAAAATTAGAGCTTTAAAGCACAAGATCCTTCTAAATATCAAAAATACTTCATTTTTTCTAATTTTTCAGAATTACCCCCCCCCCCCCCCCCCCCCAATAGAGCAGATCCGTTCCAATTATGTAAATCACGTATCTAAGACTTCTGCTTCTTTTTTCAACCAAGTTTCATCCCGATTCCTCCAATCTAAGCGTTTTCCATGATTTAAGGTTCCCCCACCCCAAACTCCCCCCAATGTCACCAGATCCGGTCGGGATTTAAAATAAGAGCTTTGAGACACGATATCCTTCTAAATATCAAATTTCATTGGGATCCGATCACCCGTTCGTAAGTTAAAAATACCTCATTTTTTCCAATTTTTCAAAGTTAACCCCCCTCCCCCAACTACCCCAAAGAGAGCGGACCCGTTCCGGTTATGTCAATCATGTATCTAGGACGTGTGCTTATTTTTCCCACCAAGTTTCATCCCGATCCCTCCACTCTAAGTGTTCTCCAAGATTTAACGAATTAACGGATAAAATCCGTTTTTTCCAAATAAAGGGCCCATTTGGTTAATACCAAGTGCCATAAAAACTAAAACGACGCGGATATTTCGCCTGTATGAAAACAAGATTTCTTCACCACCGATACAAAAAAGATGAAAACTAAAATAACCTCAAAACAAATAAAATCCAAAACCAAGAAATAAAAAGAACCAAAATCGATATCTACAACTGTCGCAACTGATTTTATATGTTACAGAAGTTATACGAGTTGCTTCTATGAGAACACCAAAGCAACTGAATAAAATAAAATGAACAAGAAGTTAATTATTCTGTTGCGAAATAATTCTATTGTTTGCTACTATTCCTGCAAAAAATGTTTTTTTATTCCAATGGCCTCCCTAGCTAACTACGTAAACCTTCTATCATTAGAAATGGCCGTGGCATCATCAAATTGTACATAAGAAACAGGGTGATAAAAAATATGTTCAGCCAAAGCCGTAACAAACGTCACCCTGATCATTATGTACAATTCGATGACTCCACGGCCATTTCTCATGATAAAGGGTTTGCATAGTGGCCTAGGGAGGCTATTAAAAAAGATTGCAGATAGTCAGAAAATCATGAGACAGTGAAAAGGGAGGTGGGTAGTAGGACAACTCATTGACAAGGGTCAATCAAAATGGCAAAGTTAACCCACGAGGAAATTTCAAAATAGGAATTATAAAGACAAAAAGAAAAGGGGAAGAGAATAGAGGAGGGCGAAAGAATAGAGGGAGGCAAAAAGGGTGGAAACCTACCACTTTTTAACATAGAGCTGACAGCAGTCCATTCTCCAAGCAGTCTTTCCAAAGCGCGTTTGGCGAATCGAGGCGGTTCTAAGTCGTGATCGGGTACATCCAGGTCACCATCCCCAATCGCATTTTTCCTTGAGCTTCTTGAGCGCGATGGACGGTACTGTCTCTGTTCCGTCAATTGTCGGCCAACAGTTTGCACAAGAAATAGAAGAATGTTCTCACCTCTGCAAAAATTAATCAATTATTGATGTGTTCTTTTTTTGCTACTTACTTTGACACATCAAAAATACACTCACAAAAATCAGCATTAGACCTTTTGGTATCAAATTAATGCACTCAATATAATTTCTTATCATGAATTGGAGAAATTTTGGTGATCACTATTGTTGCCTGAAAATTTTCAAAAAAGGACATAGCACAGAAGATTTTTTTGGGAAGAGATAACAATACTAAATAAACGCACTATAATATGGGTGGCTACGGTCTAGAGATGAAACAGATTCGGCACGTCGTTGGTCCACAGCTACAAATGGATCAGTAACACCATATAGTTGCGTAACTTTGCGGTTATGAGCCCAAAAAGGAAAACTTAGAAGATACTTTACTTGTAATATAGCTTACGGATTGTCCGTAAATCGGTCATGGTAAATAGCTTCCAAAAAGGAGCTAGGGCTAGGATATGAGGGATTGTGTAAGCGTTATAGGGTCTAGCCAAAATATTCTTACTGTAACGTGTTTTAGCATTAACTAGTAGACCATAAGCTGTTCTAGCCTTCGCACTGAAATGCCCAAATAGCCCTACAGCCCCGCACATTAAAATTAACTTTTTATTTATATTCTTTCAAAGATAAATTTCGGCACAGACACCGAGTCCTAATTAAAACGAAAGCTAAATTCTGCCTTGGACTGCTACTATTAAAAAATAATAATAATAATCTTGGGCTTGACGGCATTTGGTTACTTGCTTTAATTTCAATATTTGACCTTGAAAAATTTCTAATTAAAAAGTACTCAACATCACTGTCAAATTAAGACATAAATTTTACGAGTCGGGCAGCTGCCTTCACTGAAAATGTACCAATCAAATCTAAAGTTTCTTGAAACATCTCTTTCACAACATTCTTAAAGCACTAAGCACGTTAAAATAAAAATATTATTTGTCCCCTGAACAATTTCCATTCAAATTGCCATCTTGAACCGAAAATAGTTTCTAGGCAAAAGATTTATCCTGGAAAAAATATCCATAAAAGGCAACGTTTTTACGGCCACTTTTAAATATCTTTGGATATTTAAAATTCGTAGGCCAAACGAATCAAGTGCCGGTTTGTCAAATTTACCACAATAAAAACAAACTAAGAAACAAAATTAGTTTAGAAATAAATAATTAATAAAAGGAAATTAATCATTAATGACAAAGCCAGTGTAACCAGGACTGTTTTGAAACACATTGAATAGTATTCATTGCACCCGAGCACATCAGCATCCCTCTCCCCCCTCCAATTCAAAACAGCACCACGAGAGGAAGAACTAACGATTTTTCCGGATGGAAGACTCATGAAAACTTGAAATTGGTATTCAATTCTTAAGTAATCTTTTGTTCGTTCTAGTTTCATTTGTTTTGCCACCTATTAATGAGTATTTTTAGTATTTGTAGCGATAAAGAGGTCAAGTTGATTAAGTCAACAAAACATCAAATGTAAGAAATTAAAATAAAACCCACACTAGTCGTTTGGATGTTTATGTACCAATGCCCATAGGTGTTTTCTTGCTTTCAGTAGGGTCTCACCCGAATTGCCGATTTGTCAAATTTATAAATAAAGCTATATAAATAAGTAATATATACGAAATACAATCATAAAAAATATCCATAATTAAAAGTTTTATAATAAATTACAATTATTATTTATAATAATTCTTATAATTATTTATAATTATAATATATATTTATTATAAATATTATTATAATTATACAACAGTCATATTATAATGACAAAACATAAAATCACGAAGAAAGGAAGAAAACAAGAACAAAAAACAGCCAGTGAAAAGGTTGAAAAATTATGCAAATATTTCGGCCTAAAGAATTAGTCTAAAACTAATTCTTCTTCCTACTCGTCTTTGTTATCGTCCTCATCCTGTCTTGCTTCTGCGTTAGCACATAATGACCCTTTACAGTCCCCGTAGGCAAAGCTGCAGGGTAAACCGTTCCGACTGCAGCTGCCTCTGAGAAACTTGCACCCGCGGGTGCACCATTTTCAGCATCTGTCATAATAGGAAGATACATATTCCGCGACCAAGAGAGGCACTAACCCCACTCTTCTGGCTTTAGCGAATTGGACGTGTCTTGTCACTTCGTAATTTGCAAATAGCACCTTTAAAAATGTTACTTTGAGGCAGCCAAAGATGGCGGAAGCCGCTCCACCTGAACAAAAGCATTTCAAATTACAACCCGCATAGTAAATAACCACACCCGGATATGCTTCAAAGACTTCTCATTACTTTTTCCTTTGTATATGTGGAGCAAAGCTTTCTCTCCAGCTTCGGTGATCTCCTGGTGGTCGGATCATGGTGTCATGAGAATCTTGCATGATGGTTTCCCTACGCCATAAAGTCTAGATGTTGTGCCGCAGCCAGACATTGCGTGGCAAACGAGTAATTTACTGCTGCTTCGACTCCTAGTTTTTTCTTGATCCTTGTCACGCCATACACTAGTCGGTTATCAAGCTTGACATGGTAGAGCAGAAGGACTAATATGTACATATCATTCCCAATCAAAGTGGTCGACAAAGTGTCAGCACAACTGACTGCAGTTTGCATAACTAAGACATCGGCATCTTCCTGAGCATGTAGAACTTACCATCCTCAGTGCGTCAGACTCTAAGTTAGTAGGTCGATGAAGCGTTATTTATTTTTAGGACTTCTCAAAAATTCCTCCTTACTTTTGACGATATTCCTGTCAGGAGAGAATTCAGTCGTTGGACACATCAAACCTTTGGTTCTTTCCAGCTGTATGCAATTTTTCGTCGTTGGTATATCAGTGTAAGAGTAAAAAAACAACCCCTGCCTGGCCAAAATGTCTTTGGACGTAACCTACGTAAGATTCTGCCGCCTTCGAGTATGGGGATCCGGTAATCCATGGTTATTTTGTGAACTAGCCAGCCACCGTCAAAAACTGTCTGGGAGGTCGGCAACGTCACTGGACTATCGACCCCGTTAATTTTCATCAGTGCATCTGTTAGATATGCTTTGTCGGCTGACCTCATCATCTCGAACGACTGAAGGGGGGATATTGAACTGTTTGAGACTCATATTGTAAGGCACCATTCCTAGGTTGATAGGAAATGGTGAATCGACCAAAAATGATTAAAATAACTAGTTCATATAGGTAAATTTTCACAACTGTTTTAGGTAAGATGAGGTACTTGACTACGTAAAATCAATTTTTCAACTTTATTTTCGAATTTTCCACCATTCATTTTATAGGGAACGATCAAAAAATATGACAACCTCTTAATTTCGAGTCTTAACCCCCCCCCCTCAGTGGAAATGACCATAAGGTACGGAAAAATGGAACCACGAATTCAGATTTGAAGTCACCGTGCTTGATTTGATAGGAAACGACTATTTGAACTCCAAAATATTTATAAGCTCAAAAGTCGATTTCTCCCTCATTTCCCCGTTCAAGGGAAAATTCGGGAAACCTGTGCAATGGGAATTTTTTTTTGTGTAATTCAGCTGATTTTTCTAAAAATTTTGTTTGAAAAAAAAATTCTGTTGCAATTTCCCCGAGGTTTGACCATATTCCCTCGTATCTTTCCTCCACAAATGAGATGACTAGGGCACATTCTGCGGATGAAGGATGACAGATTGCCAAAGATTGTCCTTGTCGGCCAACCGTCAAGGGCCAAACGGATAGCAGGTCGTCCCCGAATGGGTTGGAGGATGTTGTAAGGAAAGATTTATGAGAAATGGGAAGTTATTAGGAGGATGTAAAGAGGGGGGATTTCTTAAGGCAGGGATGGAGAGGGAGCTTGCACAGCTGTGTTGGCCTAAGGCGGCTTGGTGCTGCAGTAAGTTGTTAGTAGTATAATTCTAATTGATTATAATAACAAATTATAGTTTTATTAAATTTTTTAATTTATAAGATTTAAAATGAATAACTATGAAAAGTATCAATCAGACATAAATAAATAAATAAATCAAACTACGAGGCTGGTAAATACCTTGAGTTAGGTAAACTGACTAAATCCGTGTCAGATATCAGACGACAAAGTAGCCCGTATCGGACTGTTTGATTGCCAGCAATTAATGCCTTGCATTTGCATTTTTCCCAACAATCGCAGTATGCAGTAGGGGAAGTTCTCTTCAATTTGCAGTCATGCCCCTTATGGCAGACCCTTGCGCACTCGGTACAACAACAGAGAGAACCAGTCAGACCACAAGTGCGACATTCAAAAATGTCCTAAAAAATAAAAACCAATCTTAACAGAAAAGAAATGGATAATTTGGGGAAAAGATTCATGTAAAAAATATATAAGTTTGCCTAGAAAATCATGCAAATCTTGATATCTCATGGAGCACCTGCAGCCTAGCGTTAGTCCTAATCGTTAGTTTTACATTGCCAAGAAATGTTTTTAACCTGTTCACAAACCGAGGATCAAGGACAGTATAGATTAGGAGAATAGAAATGTGAGAAAATATACAAATGCAAACACATTTTCGTTTTGTAATTATTGTGCATGTTATTTTCTTTTTTTGTGTAATTATTGTGCATAGCCGCTTATTTTATGAATTTTAAATTTTTATTATTTTCTTACATTTTCCGTCTTTCCCTTTTCTTTTTCTTCTTCTCTTATACTCCATTTGTTATTGTGCTTAAAACGGTTCATAAATAAATTTCAATCCAAAATTCTACAGCCTTATATGTAGCAAACTGGTTTTTATAAAATAATGTGCATACTAGCTTACCCTTAAATTCTACAGCAAACTAAATTTTAACACCCAGATTCTTACATTTTTCTGGGGGTCCTTTGGACTGATCTTAGTATTAGGGTTCCCTCATCTCTCCTCTGTGCGCATATACATGCATAAATCCTTAGATCTTATGCATACTACCCCCGAGACACATAAGAGCTACTTCTAGAGTCTTGAGATCCAAAAGGTGTCTATGTTTTCTAATTGCCTAAAATTTCACACAGAATAGCCAGTCAGGTAGTATTTAAATTTGAAAACAAATAAATGAAATATACAGTAAAGTTCTTCTGAAGGAGAAACTATTATAAAACAATTCTTACTTCACAATATGCACAAAAATCATATTTAATAGATTCTTTGGCCTGTTTCTACTTCAATTCACGTTTTGCCCACTTTTTTTGGCCTTTTCTTTTAAATGAATTATTTTCTTTTATTCCTTTTATCGTATTCCTAATATTCACAATAAAGTACCACCTCGAAAAACTGTCGAGCCCTCCATATTTATTTATTATGATGAACGTTGGTGAATACCTTTAAAGTACCAAAATGGTATTTTCACTAGCTTAAAAAAACAATATCACGTGCCATCGTCTACTAACGGTCTGGTCACATAAAAATCCTAGAGGAATCTAAAACGATGACCACTGTCTTTCCTTAGAGCTTTCTAAGATTTTATTCTTTCGATGCAGCAGCGCAGAAATGGAATTTTTAATAAATTCGAAAGTTTCACTCCATTCTGACAGAATCTCATCATTAGAGATTTATGACAGAATCTCAATAGTATCTATCATTTTTAGTCAGAATGAATGGAGATATGTAGTAGCAGATTTAAATTACAATCAGAAGAGTGCCAATACACCAATAAAATATAGATTATTCAGCTTTTGTTTTTGTTAAACATAACATAGCAAAGAATATTCAGACAGGGACCTAAAGACTAATGTTAGAAGGGAGATATTTGTAAACAACTTTCTATTTATGCCATAGGTTCATCTCAAAGGCGGCGCGTACCTATACCTGAAAATAACGAATATTGGTATTTCATACCTTTACTGAGATTCATTGGAGACTGGAACACTCCAATCACATAAATAAACTAGTTTTTTAAGTATTAAAATATTTTTATAAATTTGGCAGTGAGCCAGTACAAGCAAGTGCCTAGCAGTGAGCCACACAGCACAAGAGCAACATTCAAAAATATTCATAACAAAAATTTAACAGACACATGTATTTAGACTTTCCTTCGGCAACACATTTTCTTTAGTGTATAATCTAATACTTTGTTTTTTCGAAAACTTTGTGGTCAGCCACTGACTATGTGATTTTTGGACTTGCTTTCTTTTTTTTCATCAGAACTTTGAGCCAAAATACGGATGAACACGTTTTCGGCCTTTAGATGAAGACACTAATACACTTTATCAATAAATCAGTAGCTAGAAAAAAATTCGCCGAAACATTAAACAATTCCTTGAACGGGATTTTGAAAAGCAGAAGAGGCCAACCTTTTGAACTCTCTGAAGTTTCAGGATTTGTAGAACAGAAGAGGCTAACCTTTTGAGCTTTCTGAAGTTTCGGGATTTTGCAGAGCAGAAAAGGCCCAGAGCAGAAAAGGCCAACCTTTTGAGCTTTTTGAAGTTTTTACAAGAAGAATTAAAAAGACACAAAGTGTAAAAGCTCAAAACTTTCATTTACACAATTTAATTTTGGTCTCCTCCAACTACGTTTTAAACATCAATTCTCGCCAAATCCCTAAGAGGAAAACTGAGATAAAAAATGCATTTCAGAAGAGGAGGCTAGGTTTTGAAAAATTATTTTTTTCAAAGGTTTTGGATAGGTTTTGAATTATTTTATTTATTCTTTAATTTTGCAGCCAAACAGATAGACCAGTTGAACAAGGGCAACATTCAAAAATCCAACACAGACAAGTATAGAAACATGTATTTAGACCTTCCCTTGGCAATTCTTTCACTTTAAATTAACACGTTACTTGACATTATAAAACAAAAGATGAACAGAGTAAATTAAAAGTAAAAAATTTGTTTTTTGTGCGCTGCTCTTTTTTGACGATAATTATAAATCGTCATATATCGTTTAGATTGATGATAATTGCATAAAAAACTGATCAGGACCCAACCCATCTTTTTTGTTAATTCTCACAATGTCGGCCCAATATATAGACAAACATATGTTGGCCTTGAAATCAATGATTAATATACCGATACATTTGATCAATAAACCTGGGTTGACAGGCTAAGTAAGAAAAAATTCCCCAAACACTCGCTTGAATGGCATTTACCTCATGTATGGGGTTTGTAGAACAAAGGAAGCCAACCTTTTTAACTTTATGGAGTATTTTTAAAGGAAGATTTGAGAATTTATCGACTAAGCATGTTTGAAAATTTTGGTAACACAGTTTAACATTTATTTTTTTTTTCAAAATTATGATATAAACACCAATCCTCACCCAAATGACGATAAAAAAAATTCCAGATGCGGCAATCAAATAAATAGCAAAAAAGGAAAGAAAAAAAAAATTAGAAACCTGGTTAATATGTTCAGCTCCAGTCCAAGTGAAACTACAAGTATCATTACTGCATAATACATAAAGTGGCGAATCATCACCATTTCCTTTAGCTGCTGGATAAAGCAGATTTTGCAAAGAAGATTTCCTTGTCTCTCCTGACACCAATTCAGGTGATAGACTGCTATTGGCAATGCGCTCAGCTGTATCCAATATCAACAGAGCTGCAGGATAGGCCCGTGCTGCAATTGCCTGCATAAATGGAGTATTGCCACTTGAGTCTCTGAAAATAAAACAAATGTAGTCAGTAACAGTCTGTTGCAACTGATAATAAAAAAAAAAAAATCCAAATTGGCTTTCAGAGGTATAAAAGCCAAATCAGCCATAACCTCTTTGCAAAACATTTTCATTTCATTCGAAACATTTATACTATACACATAATTTTTTTGTACCCCATAATTTCTGTACTTATTTCCTATTATCTAAAAGGCGTGTTTCAAGAAACTGTTGTCCAAGAGCAATTGAGTGCATTTAAAGTGATTTACATTTAAAGTAAACCGTCATCAATATAACCTCTTTGCAATCAATATAACCTCTTTGCAAAATATTTTCATTTCATTCGAAACATTTATACTATACACATAATTTTTTTGTGCCCCATAATTTCTGTACTTATTTCCTATTATCTAAAAGGCGTGTTTCAAGAAACTGTTGTCCAAGAGCAATTGAGTGCATTTAAAGTGATTTACATTTAAAGTAAACCGTCATCAATATAACCTCTTTGCAATTAATATAACCTCTTTGCAAAACATTTTCATTTCATTCGAAACATTTATACTATACACATAATTTTTTTGTGCCCCATAATTTCTGTACTTATTTCCTATATCTAAAAGGCGTATTTCAAGAAACTGTTGTCCAAGCAACTGTTGTTTAGCAACTGGAACGTCGATTCGACGCCCTATGCGCCAGCAATGGCTCTGGAGGATCTTTATCCTTTTGTTGTCCAAGAGCAATTGAGTGCATTTAAAGTGATTTACATTTAAAGTAAACCGTCATCAATATAAAGGCTGTTAGTCAGATGTCTGGAAAGAGTATGTAAGCATCATCGCAGTACAGATGCAATGAGCCAGTTTAAAATAATGTACAATTATTATCTTTATAATGATTTACTTCTCTCCGAAGAATTATCTTTATTTGCACTGCCGTTTGTCAATAACTAGGCAGTTTGTGTCAAGCATGATAGTGGCTCTAATAATAAGAATCATCTGCCAGTAGATCAATATTGCCCAAATTGTTTTGCATTGTCCAGACAAAGATTTGGGCATCTAAAGGAAATCATCATTAAAATAAAGAGTGCTAACAGTTTCGTTATGCCGTAATTAGTAATGCCGTCCTGGTTCCAAACCCTAATATTCTTTTTAACCGGCAAGTTGTTGCAAATGAAAACTACTTCAATCTAAAATTAAATATCTTGCAAGAAAAAAATTATTAACCCGCACCAACTGACATCTTGGAAGAAGTTGCCTGGCGGCCAAAACAAAACTTAATAAACTCCAGTCAAGAGCGATGGAGTCCCAATGTGGCTTTGGCCAGATATCATAGTCCTGTTGTAAGTACAACTACAAGAATTTTAGTGTTATGCACACATTTTAAAACGCTAAGCATTGTCACTTTACGTGGAATTGCATTATGCGGAGCATTTTCATTATACGCGGAGCCTTTTTAGAGCCATATCAGTATTTTTGCTATCCTACTGGACTTGGAGGTAAATTTCAAGAAAATGTTATTTATGAGCAGTTTAGCAAAGCCATCGACAAGGCAGTTTGTTCTAAAAGAGATAATGGCTCTGATAAAAGAACCATATGACAAAGGGTTAATATTTTCCTCGCTGCTCTTCATTTTCTACCCCGAGGATAGACATTTGAAGTAAACCCTCATCCATTTAAAGGCTACTAGTGATATGTCTGAAAATAATATGTAAGCATCATCGGGGTACAGATGCAATGAGCCAGTTAAAATAATGTACAATTATTATCTTTATGCTGATTTACTTCCCTCCGAAGAATTATCTTTATTTGCACTGCCGTTTGTCAAGCCACTACAGCCGATTCGCATAATCACGGCGCGGTCGTACAGGACAGACACCCCGCTACTACACGAAAGAACCGCACTACTAAACTACATTAGAGCCACCTACGGGAAAAACACTGCCTACTAGCTACAGGACAGATCACCCCGCACTGATTACTTGAAGAACAGCCACATAAGGCAGAACCTCCACTCAGACTTGTCTCCTGATTGGTGCTATCCCTGAAAACCCATCTGTTGATTCCTTTAACAGCAATCTCATCAGACACAACTTTAGGGAGAAAAACCAGGTAAATGATTAACTAGTGGTATATAATGTCCTAAGTTTTTACCAAAAGCACTTTGTCATACTTCATGATTCTGTAGTTATGCATGGACAGATTTCATCGAATCTTATACTGATTTTTTTTTTCTACAAGAAAATAAAGATAATAGCACGAAAGACCCTTACTTAGTGCTCAAAAGTTGGCGAATATGCGGAGAAACAGCTGGACAATCAAATATTGCCCTCAGAGCACTCAGCGAATTGGCTCTCCGTTTATGAGGTTCACTAACCGACGCGGCACCAGACGGATTTTTGGCATTTCCCTCCTCATCACCAGATACCAAAGCTGGTGATGGTTCTGGTGGCCAGGTGAAAGTTGGAATTGGTTCTTCATCACCGCCTTGATTTTCAGGTTCTCGTCCAGCTATCCCTAAAATAATAACAAATACAATAATATAAAAAAAGGAAGTTAATACATATCTAAATATATTTACGAGAATAAGACGTAACGCCAAAATTTAGAATAATAGAAATAAGAAACTAAAGAAATTAAAAATATCAAGGGTCGTAGAACTAAAATTCCCGTAAAATTGAATAAACAGCTTCAAATTATTACTCTAAGTTTTCCCTCCCATAATCCCAATGTAATAATTCCCGGCACATGTAAGTGCGAATATGGTGCTTAAAGGGGTTCAATATAAATAGTTTTAACAAATAGAGTGGGTTGACTCATATTCTCTGATCAAATAGCTCGTGGTAAGGAACTGTAAGTTAGGAGCGATACGTCTCAATAGAAACCGTAACTAACTAAATGTTGATAACGATAGATATATCAAAAGAATCGACTGATTATGCTGATTCTAAATATAAAAGTTCCAATAAGTTTAGTGTTACATATCAAAGGCTACGAGCCTGAAAAAATTTGACTGATTTTCGGTTTCAACAGTAACCAAAACTGAATGTAGACAACGAAAGATATATCAAAAGAATCAACTCATTATGCTGATTCCAAATATACAAGTTTCATTAAGTTTAGTGTTATACATCAAGGCTGCGAGCCTGATGAAATTTGACTGACTTTGAAAAAAAAGGGGGAAACCCCCTATAGGTCGAAGAATCTTAATGAAAATCACACCATCAGATTCAGCATATCAGAGAACTGTATTTCAGAGGTTTCAACCTCCTATCTACAAAAATGCGGAATTTTCCATTTTTTGACGGAAGAAAGATCAAGGATGCGTGCTTATTTGTTCGTTTTTTTAAAGTGTGATTGTATCGACCCAGTTGTCCTAGAATATCGGGAGAAGACTCATTCAAACGTAAACTAAAAGTTCTAGTGCCCTTTTTAAGCGACCAAAAAGATTGGAGGGCAACTAGGACCCCTTCCCCGCCGCTTTTTCCCCAAGATAGTCCGATCAAAATTTTGAGATAGCCATTTTGTTCATCATAGTTGAGAGGCCCCATAACTATACCCTTGGATATAATATGACCCCCTCCCCCACAGCTCAACTGGAAAGGTAAGTTATAAAACTTGCCCATTGTTTACGCATAGTATTTGCTATTGGGAAGTATGTATAAATTTTCGGGTGAGGGGGAATTTTCTGCTGGGGGTCTTTCAACGGGAAAATTTTCAATAGGGAGGAAAGTTTTCAGGGGATGAGCTTGTCATGGGATATTCTACAATGGGGAAATTTGTCAGAATTCCTATACAAAATTCTTTGTATAAGAATAATATATTATTTTCAAAAGCTTTCTCTTTTCCGTCTCAATTTTACGCGTGGAGTTGTTAAGACTAATTGTTCTGAGTAAATTTTCACCGGGATTGAACTGTCTATAGGATATTCCGTGGGGAGGAAGATTTCTCCGTGGAGGTGGGGCCAGATTTCCTGGCATTTTTTAAAAACGATCAGAAATTAAATAAAAAAACAATTTTTTTCAACTGAAAGTAAGGAGCAGCATTAAAACTTAAAATTAACAGAAATTATAACGTATATGAAGGGGACTGTCCATCCTCAACACCTCACTCTTTACGCTAAAGTTTGAATTTTGTCCCAACTCTTTAAGAACAACTCCTAAAACATAAGGACAATAAGAAGCATTTTTAAAAGTACTAAGAAACTTTAGCGTAAAGAGCTAGGTGTTGAGGAGGGGGCAACCCCCTTCGTATACGTAATAACTTTTGTTCGTTTTAAGTTTTAATGTTTCTTATTACTTTCAGCTGAAAAAACCCTTGTTCTTTTCTGTCTAATTCTAAAAAAGAGAGTTGCATACAGTAAAAATTGGTGCCTTAAACTTAAAAATTTACTTTTTATCCTAAAGTTTTGAAACTGTCTGTGCGCCTTTAGATAAACATAGAATAGGGAAGCGGGTGAATTTAACCATTGATTTACCGTAGCTTTGATGGACTAATAAAGCATCAATTAAATCTTCAAGTTTCAATCATCATATTTCATGAGCCTACTACTTGAAAAATACGTTTTTATGCTCAGATATTCTAGCCTTTAATGACCCCTCAGATAAATATCGAACGGGTAAGGGAGGGGGAGGATTTAGCCCCTAATTTACAGTACCTTTATTGTACCAATAATATCAATTAATTTTTCATGGTTCCGTCATCATGTTTCAAATAATGTCGAATGCTACAAAACGAAATGCTTTTTATGCTGAGATTTTCAAACTTTCAGTGAGTCTTGAGATAAATATAGAAGGGGGGGGGGAATTGCCCTTAATCTACCGTAGCATAACTGGACTAACAGAATAACACTAAATTTATGTAAAATAAGCAATTCAATAACGTTGAAATCAAATATTACAGTAAAAGTAAATGTTTTTCCCAAAAAACACACTATTTCTAGATGTTTCAATGACAAAAAAAAAATAAATGCTCTTTGTCACATTTAAAAACAAATGTATGGTTCAATTTTCCCTCTTGAAGGAAACGTCGAATTTCAAATTCAAACTAAAAATTAGAAAAATGTCCATATTCGTTTTAACACAAATCATTTTAATTATTTGTTCCATTTCACCAATACCGCCTAGTTTATGATAGCTTTTATGATTTTCTTAAGTAGTTATCACGAAATAACAAAGGCCGTATGGTATATGCAATTGACTAAAACCAAAATATAGCAATTCCCAACAAGAACACGCATTTGAAGCTAACTGTAATTGACACAATAAGCAAAAATTAACTAATGTATTAATTAATTAACAATTTTTATTTAATAATTGACTAGACTGTACAAAAATGACGAGTGAAGTGGAATAATAATAACAATAAAATAAATATTAAAATAAGTGTACATACCTGGTGACCTGTTTGAGCTACTCGCCGCGCGTCTCATCATTTCCCTGAGACTAAATCCTCTGGACCCAAGCGTTTCCAAGCTATCACCAGTCCCAATTGCAGGAGAGCTTGGCGTAGAGCCAGGATTATCAACATCCATATCTTTATTTGACAAAGGACTACACAAAGATACACAGGCGTGGATAATATTTCTTCCTCCATCACACCTCTCATTTAGAACTGATTGCACCATCCCTAAAACAATTATATTTATAAAAACACATTTTATAATATAGATAAAATATAACATATAAATATATATAGTAAATAATATATTTACAGTATATTTTTCTTTCTAGTCGAGTGGTTGGCGCGCTAGATTTAGACTCCTTTGTCCGAAGGGCTAGGGTTCGATTCCTGGTGTGGCCGGATATTTGGTTTGGGACAGGGGTCAGTGACGTGACTGTAAGATCAGTCAGAGTTTACCCAGCTCTAAATGCGTGCCTGGAGAAATCTGAGGAAGGTAAGCAGGAAGGGTGTGTGAGGAAGGTAACCACAGGATGGCTGGACCCCAACCCCTCATTGCACTTCCTGGCTGAAGGGCTTTGAAACAGAGAACAGCACCGCCGGTTTGGACTTTAAGGGTCTAGTGCCGAATCCTTTACCTTTTTTTATATTTATTTTTCTTCAAATAACTTATATTTATTTGATAAATTAAGAATTTCAAAAATTATATACATGTCTAAACGGCATATATTTTTACCGAAATATTACAAGTCTTGATCGTAAGAAAACTAAAATGTTTTAGAACTGCCAGTTTTTATGAAAATGAACTTTTGCCGTATTTACTATTTCATAATTGAAATCAACTTATTATGTAAACAGCTCATCAAAGATTTCCATAGCTTTTAATTAGTGTGGAGCCCTAGTTTAGAAACAAATAAAAAAAAATTCTGAACCAGGAAGAATTCTAAATTTTTGGAAAAATTATTCTAAAATGTTTCGGATCAAAACTAGAACTCTGATATAAAAACTGAAAATTCTGTACACTGACGACTCCGTCACTCTTAAATAGTGGGAGTACGACTTAAAATGAATAAAAATAAAAATGAAGAAACTTAAATATTTTTACTATTTCCAAACTTGCTTGGGGCAAGAGCCAAGCATCGTTCGATATTGAGCAGGGCAAGGCTACACAGCTGCCTTATTTACACTTCAGTTTAAACCTACACCTCCTAATCTCCGGAAAGTGGCTCGTTCGAGAAATTTCTTTTTTCTCTTTTATATCTACACTTCGATACAAAGCAAATGGTCGAATGGTAGGGAGTACGACTTATAAAAATAAAGAAACTTAAATATTTTTACTATTTCCAAACTTGCTTGGGGTAAGAGCCAAGCATCGTTCAATATAGAAGAGGAGAGGGCTACACAGCAGCTTTATTTACACTTCAGTTTCAACCCACACCTCCTAATCTCCAGTAAGTGGCCCGATCGAGTAATTTCTTTTTTCTCTTTTGTATCCACAGTTCGACACAAAGAAAATGGTCGAATGGTAGGAAAATGTTCTTCTAGGGGAGAAACGACCCACTCAGCCCAAAGGGTGAGAAGTTTGTTTATTGAAAATGTTCAAACATCAACTTTACTGAGGAAAATATTTAGAAAATCACCACCTTAAAATTCATTATTTATATAACTTTTATTATATAGAGAAAGTGTTATGAAATGAGAAAAATAGCAAGGAACACATAAAACTGACAAGTTCCATAATAAATATAGAAATTTATGGGAGAAATTCCGAAATAGGATTGAGAATGGTAGTGCTGCCTTGTTTTGCCCCCTCCCTCCTCTTTCTTAATGTCCCTTTTAACTTATCTATATATTTCTTTTCTCCTTTTTAATTTTTGTGTTTTGTTTTTGGCCCCCTCTCTTTTTTTAGTGTCACTTTTGTTTTTTTTTTGTTTTTACATATATTTTATTCATTAATATTTTTTCGTTAGTTTGACAGTTTTTTATCTTTGTAACTTTGTAATTGACATTTTACAGCTAAATTATTGACTTACGAATTGTCATACATTCTGATTTTTTCTTTTTTGTTGTCGCTATGGCATTCTTTGCCAGTTTTCGTGTTTTTTGTGATATTTTTTACTCCGAAGTCCGAATACTGTCCTTCGGGGCTTGTGATAGTGATTTTTCTAAATAAATACCTTATCTAAGTCCTATACATTATTTAAATATATTAAAAAAAATAATAAACTAAAAAAAAATATGAAAATTGGTAAAATCAATTAATATTTTATCTTTTTAATTGACATTTTACAGCTAAATTATTGACTTACGAATGATCATACATTCTGATTTTTCCTTTTTTGTTGTCGTTATGGCATTCTTTCTACTTTTCGTGTTTTCTTTATGATATTTTGACTCCGAAGTCCGAGGACGTACTTCGGAGTTATCTTATCTTCGGAGCTTGTGATAGTGATTTTTATATCTTATCTAAGTCCTATACATAATTTAAACATTATAAAAAAAATATAATAAACGTAAAAAAATAAAGAAAATTGGTAAAAATCAACTTAGAGCTTGAAAATCTATTGTACCTACTTCCTCTTTCCTAGATACTCAATGAAACTAATATAAAGGTAAAGCTTTAACAACTCGCTTTGATCAAGCTTTTGGCTTTTAAAGTTTGTGTTCACTGAGTTCAAAAGCTTGCCTTATTATGTTTAACTGAGTATTTTCGAAAAAAAAATTTGGAAGAACCAGATTCTCAACCCTTTAGATGCCACATTGGGGGCCAAAATTTTAAATTTCGTTGGCCTCAAAGTACCCTAAAAGAGGAAACTTGCAGCCAAGGTCAGTTGTTTCCCCTTATGACAGATTAGCGTTGGTATGTTTTTTTTTTCGTCAATGAATGAGTAGAGGAATATTGTGGTGTCACACTTAACAATGGACACGGGAGTCGTGTTCCCAAATAACCTGAAAACTTAGGAAAAACTTGCCTTAGGGTCCCAGACTCTTTCCATAAAGTGAACGAGGACACAAAGACTAAACGCACGATTACTGCCTTAGAATCCTTGATACCCAAATCTTAATTTTCGTTTTCCAGTCTTTAGCTTTTAACCAATCTTGGCTAAATAATGTTTGGCTTTTAGCCAATCTAATCATATCAAACAAACACAACACACACGAAAAAACAGGACTCCTGGTTGAACTTCGTTGACGTAAGGATGTTAGGGCTGTTTTAAAAAGTTTTTAAAAACATTTTTAGCTTTAATATTCGCATTTTAATATAAGTTTTTACACATACATTTTTTTCCTTTTTGGTGTTGTGCTGAAGACGGCCCTTGGACATAGACTGAAATATTCACTGAATTGAATTCCACCGTCTTGATAAACTTTCCCTATTGTTTCTAAGTTGTGTTTGTTTGATATGGAAAGACAGTGTGGTCTTCGTCGCTATTTAAATCTTGTCATATCGATGAATCTAGCCAGTGTTGGCTTTAGCCAAGTCTCTGGCTAAGCACCCAAATTTTACTTCTCATTTTATTCAGTCTGTCTTTTTTTTTTCTTATCTAGCCAATCTTGGCAAGATAATCTTATCAATTTTATGCATTAATCGAGCCAATATTGATTTTTAGCCAAAACTTTGGCTTAGCAACCATATCTTAACTATCGTTTTACAGTCTTCACCCAAATCATGATTCTCGTTTATCCAGTCTTGGTCGAAAAACTTTTTTTAGATTCCATTTCACGGGGCTACAGTTAAAATTAAGTACACTTTCAAGTTCACACTTAAGAAGAGGACAAAGTGAAGGAGGACATAAAGACTAAAGTCAAAAACCGTGGACAACCATACAGAAATTCTGTGATCATGCGCTTAAATAAATTACAAAAAAGAAAAAGGAGACTTACTTTGATCTTGCTCAATTGACTGAAGCACCGAGTTAACTCCATCGATATCACAGGTTAATATCTTCGGGATTAGCGACAGAGACTGAAAGACGAACAACGATAAAGCAGCATGAGTTTTGGCCGCTCCATTACCAGTTCCATGCAGACTTTGACTGCCGAAGGCAAAACATCTAATGGGGGGAAGGTCCAAAAGCGAAGGTTCTCTTAAAGACTCTGTATTGTCTCTAGTGATTGGGAATATAGTGCCGTTGCCATCAAGTATCAGGGGAAGGTTTTCTTCTGCCCATATGTGCAGGGATATATTTTTAAGATCTAATCCAGAAAAGGCAGAAACATCTGTTGGCAGAACATTTTCCTGTTCCACTTTTCCAGTGCTCAAGTCTAAAACATTGTATGAAAAGCGATTCTTATTTCTGACGATTGTGTGGACCCATTGAGAATCAACAGTCAAGGCAATAATTTGTCCCCGATCACTAGTACTTATTCGACGTGGAGACTTGACAAAACAATCAGGGATACGAGACTGTCCCCCAGGCTTCACAACCTGGAGGTCATCCTTCCTCATCAGTCTGCATTCAAGTAACAACGACATTGGGTCTTCAGTTTCTTTCTGATCCTTTCCAGCAAATTTGACAGCAGCATATTGACCATCAATCTTAACTACTTTACCAACGGGCAAATTTTTCACATCTTCAACAAAAACCACATCTTTAATGTGCCAACTTTCTTCTTCGTTTATATCCAATTCTTTCTGCACTTGACTTTTCTTTCTCTTATACGATCCAGCAAAACTGGCTTCACTACAAGTACTGCTAGCTGGACTTGGGGGAGGGGGCATATCAGTTTTATCAGAAGGGGCTCTTTCAGTGCTACTACTTTTCTTGTCATGAACAGGCGCTGGAATTAAAGGAGGAGGAATAGGCGGTGTAATTACTTTTACTCGGCAGGTTTCAGACATGTTCCAGACCGAGCCAAGAAGCTGACCCACTTTAGGAACGCCATTCACAATACAGAATCCAATTGCACCTGCATGATATAGTGGCCCATTTCGCATACAGACCATGGAATTGGTTGTAATTTCTCCTCCGTTATGACTTCCTAGCTTTTTAGTTTTTGTCTTGTAACGTTCCCACAGACGATTTCTCTGATTGAACGGAAGAACACCCCACCAATATAGTTCGTCATTCTCAAGTTTTGCTACAGTAAACAAGGACGATGTGTGGATCTGCGATACCCGCAATCCAGAAAGCTCAGAAAAAAAGGTTGCTGAATGCTCAAGGCGATGAGTGCCTGTTGCGTGGACAACACTATCATCAAGCCAAGTTGCAATACGACCAGACTCAGCAACAACAGTGACTCTTATTTGAGACGAGGAGATTAATATAATTTTTTCGTTAGTTAGACACAACAGAGCCGTTCTTGGATGATGTAAGATGGGATTTTCTGGATGTCTGAATGGTTCTGGTTCCGACCACCGCCACTGATATATATGACCTGATGAGCTTATTGCAATAAGCTCTGAATGCATAGCAGCAATTTGAGTAAATTTAACTGGATGTGGGTACCCCCTCTCTGGCCAAAATTCCACCTCATCAGACCACCAAAGTGGGGAAACATTGCTCGGTTCTGCCTTTTTTACACTAATTTTCGATTCAGATTGTTTAACAGCACTTGGTTCTCTATCCAACCATCCTGAGTCACGAAGTGCAGACTCGAGCCAACGTCGAGGACCAAAATACTGACGATCCCTCCACCGTAGCATGTTACTATTTTCTCGTTCACTTCCACTTGAAGCATCACGATCAGTCCTCGGTCTGGCGCTCCGATTTCTGAAAGAAGATGTGTACCTAAACAAGGGAGAAAAAAAGAACATTTCGTTAGAACTAAACGCCAAAGGCCAGCAAAATAGATCTACTATAGCCACATAAAGCTCCATTTTTTGGCGCCTTTTTGGTGCAGTCGCTTGGCTTAATTTGCGAATAATAGTAATAAGGATCCTTCATTCTTTTAAGCAATAGCACGAATAGCGAAAATAACGTTAAAGTAGAGCGTGATCCTATTTTCTTATTCGTCTTAGTATTGAACCAATACCCGGTTATACGTTTGGAATGGCTATTAGTATGGAAGGAAATGAGGGCGTGCTCTCCTATCTCATGTCTACCAATAAAATAAAGGCAATGTTTCTTCTAGTCGTCTTTTGCGTTAAAGACAAAAAAAATCATTCATTTTAGGTGTTTGCTTCTTAACGTCTAAAATCCTTTTAACCCTTAATAAACCGATAAGGCAAGGCTTGGCTGTAATTATTTTTTTTTAACATTCATTCTTCTTTCCTTCTTTAAATTGGGATGGAAATATTAAAATGATGTCATTTCCCTTGTTGATAGATAGTCTATCATCCATCCTAGGGCAGAACTAAGATACGATTCTAATACAAATGAATGCTTTTGGTGAACATTTTAATATATCTAAATGAACGTTTATCTATGAATTAGAAAATTCCTATTTAACTTTCTTATTTAATCAACATTAAAAGTAAAACAGACACGGAAAAGATTTTCTGATTTTATTTAAAATTTATTTCTGAGACAGATTTTCTGTGTCTGGGAAAATAATGTGACCTTGATAGAGTGTCAAAAAAATTTTTTTTTTTTTTTTCAAGTACGTGTCTCGGAAAACTTTTTTCACGCCATCCCGGATTTAAAATATGCTAATGTATGAATACCAGCGACTTCGACTGTAACACCATGGCCGTTATTATACAACAACAGTTAAAAAGCCCCAAAAGGTTACTATGACTTACTAGGACAAAAGCCTTATATGTGACAAAGGCATATTCGAATTCCGCACTGAAAACTAAACCAGAATTAATGCAATTTAAGAAGTCATTTTCAAACAGATCTACTTTTTTTCAGATGATCGATTAATTTTGTCGCGCAAAAGAGGTTTGTAATTTGGCTTTGATACGCCTTATTTGACACTTTTAACTACTTTCTAGCAGAATATTAATAGGGCAAAAGTGTCTCGATGTTAACTTTTTTGAAACCTGATAACTTCGTTTTAGCAAGAACAATTCAGAATCCTATTTCATTTGAAAGCGAAAAAAAGGCTAAAAAGTCAATATAATCTAAATATTTTCAATTGGATTCTGATAAAACAAAGGGTTTTCACGCAAAATCTTGGAATAAAATGCATAACTTATAGAGGTTCAGACGCACTCGAAACCTGACCGCCCAATGAAGGATGCCTTTTACAACCTTTTCCCCGCTCGATATTTGTAATTCGATATTTGGTTCGATTTTTCGATTAATTCGAAATTTCGAACGATATCCCCTCGATATTCGTAATTCGATATTTGGCTCGATTATTCGATTAATTCGAAATTTCGAAAGATATTCGCTCGATATTCGTAATTCGATATTTGGCTCGATTATTCAATTAATTCGATATTTCGAACGATATTCACTCGATATTCGTAATATCACAGAATTAATTTATGTCCCATCGCAAACAGATTGACACAGAGTTTTACATCAAAAAGAAGGAAGAAAAATGACAGCAAAAGAAAACTAAACTCACAACGTAATACAAGAAAAGCAATTTACAAAAAAAAAAAAAATTAATGGAACATCGTGACTGTCTAATCATTCAGTTGCTTCACATTAAACGATTCAACACATTTGTGATGGCAACATTGGAACGTATAACCCCGTACCATTTAGTGGCCTAAGAATTACTTCTAGTGACCAAGAATACTTGCCAAACGTGAGAGGCAAGTTACCTTACACACCTGCAGTAAATTAGCTAGAGTGGTTTTCTTTCCAATATCAAAAAAGAACGCGAAAAAGGTGCAATATACAGTAAATTATTAGTAAAATTAGTAAATTCGAAAGCATGCAAGTTTGGTGTAGTCAACTAAAACGGTGTTGATACTAGGTGTATCAACTAAAACGTATCTTATTGGCTGCAGTAGGCAGTGAAGGTCTTGCGTTGGATTTAAGCGATAAGGAGCTTTCTAGTCGCTTTAAGAGACTCACAATTTGGAAGGTCTAGATAGTTTACTGCTGGCTTAGTAGCAATTGAAAGTAAATCAAGATCACTTTAAAACCTTTTAGAAACTAGGCCCCAGTTGAACATCACCACGGTTACCTTTCCGGCATTAAATTTGAGTCCTATCTTTCATTATTCTCGGCTCGCAATTTTCTCGACAGACATAACTGTATCTAAATTGTTTAGTCTGGCAATTTAGTTTAAACAACACTGTAAAACAGTATCTAGTTGCATAAAATACATAGTAACATAGTTAAAATGGTCGATGACCTTGAATGACCTTACACTAAGCAGTAAAAAAAGGTCACAGTACCTAACGTTCCATCAATTTGCTTCCCCTTTGTTTTATTTAATTTCATTTCCATATTAATATTTTTTTTATTGGACATTTCGAATTTTGATATTTCAGTAACATTTAATTTTAATTTGAATCAGATAGGATATAAAAGATTAGCAGAACAAATAAAAAAGTATAGCAAACTCTTTGACTTGGGGTGGGAGTCATTGGTGTGACTCCGAGAGCTCAGCCACCGTTACACGAAATGAAAGCTCTATATTTCTCTCTATTCTTTTGGTCATAAAGCTATGATTGCTACGATGTACAAGTGGATTGGTGCGCTGGATTTAGGATCCTTTGTCCGAGAGGGCGAGGGTTCGAATCCTAGTGTACCCAATTATTTGGTTTGGGATGGGGTCAGTGGTGTGACTCTGTAAGCTGAGCCAGAGTCGACCCAGCTCTAAATGAGTACCTGGTGAAATCTGGGGAAGGTAAACAGGAAGGGTGTGCAAAAGCTCAGGATGGCTGGCCCTCATCCCCCCATTGCACTTCCTGGCTGAAGCGCCTTGAGACGGATATCAGCACCGCCGGTTCTGACCTTAAGGGTCTAGTGCCGCAACTTTTACCTTTTTTTACCTTTATGACGCCATGATGTCAATTGGTCATAGAGTCACCAGTCGTGACATCAAACATAATTGCTTGTCCTCTGTTTTTCCAAGGTTATGAGGAGAGCAATTCTGGCGCATCCCTAGTTCATTTTATGACACTAGCCCATATAAACTGTGGTCAGAAGGTTTTCATCCTCAAAATCTTGTTTCTCTTATCATGAAGGAGTGGCCAAAACATTTTTAATTTAAATAAAACAAATCTTTTAGTTTAAATGAGACAAAATATAAAGATACAATAGGTGAAACAAAAAATAAAATATCCCTAGTTACCCAAACATGTCTTCAGAGAACATTGCATCAGCATCAATGATAACGCTTGGTCCCGCCCCATTTCCTCCATTATCAGCATGAAATCCTCCAGTGCCACCAGGGTCTAAAAGCGATATTAGATCTTCAGGGACATAAGACTCTTGGGAATCGTCATCCGGTTCGTTGTCTTCATCATCTCGTGACAGCAAATTATTCACTGCCAGGTTGACATCCAAGTTGGTTCGCTGCAGTTCACGAATAATTACATTGCGACTTTTGCCTTGCAGTACAACTTGAGCCTAAACGGATGAAAAACAATTAAGAACAATCAAGCTGGTTTGTTAGGTCAATCAGGTTCCAACAAATTCCATCAAAAAACGAAACTTCCACTCAGTGCCATAAAAATTCCAACCACGTAAGAAAGTGGGAAAATCAAAACATAAGCCCTTTCTTCAAAGTTTGAGATTCCGATTCTACAGAATTTTTTTTTTTTTATAAAATATGCCCTTTCAGGTTCCAAAAATATTCCATAAAAAAAATGAAAATTCCGCCCACTGACATCAAAATTCCACCCAGGTAAAAAAAAGGAAAAAAAAACAAAACATAAGCCCCCTCCTCAAATTTTCAAATCCCAATGAAAAATAATAAAAATACAATTCAGGTTCCAACAAATTCCATCAAAAAAAGAAAATTCCACCCAATTACATCAAAAATTCCGCCCAGTTAAGAAAAGGGAAAAATCAAAACATAAGCCCTCTCCTCAAAGTTTCAGGTCCCAAATCAAATAAACAAAATAAATAAATATGCCCTTTTTAAAAACCAATTTTTTTAGAAAACTATGTTGACAACAACAATTGAGAACTCAACATATCTTTAGAAGCAAAATTCTGAATAGAGCAGAATAACAGAATAAACAACAATAGAAATAATAGAATAATACAAAAAACATTGAAAATCGATAATGTAAAATGGAACTCCACGGTTGACTATGAATAGGGCAATCCAGAATTTTTTACCCTCTAGGGTCACAGAATATAAGGTTAAGGTTACAAGAAACTTAAAAATAAGTTAATACATTAAATCATCATCAAGTCAAGTTAACACAATTTTTACATAACTCTAACCTTAAATTATTCAATTTCCATTTTAGTTAAATCGACTTGTACAGCTTTAACCCTTTAGTTTATAATTTAAAATAATGAAAAGGGGTTTAATGCCAGAATTACCTATTGCTCAATTGGACTATCTCTCTTGGCTTTCTCTACAATTAGCCATGACTTGGTGCCCAAAACTATTCAATTAAATTTTTGATTAGATATTAAAGAAAGTACTCTCTGAGAGGCAATTATTTACTCTACTAAGCATTAGAACCTTGACATCAATCTAATCAGTTTGGCTGAATGTCTACAAATCTCTAAATCTGCCACTAATTACAGAGCTATTCCTGACAGTGCATGTGCACAGAGATCCTCCTGCTCAGTTAGACTGCACAGGTGATGTGATTGTTAGTTGGCTGCACAGGAGAGGTAAATACAGTAGTGAAATGTTTCTCAAAACTTGACAGATTTCATAGCGCGTAATTTAGGAAGTTGCCCAAACCGTCAGCCATCAGAGCCATAGTTACAGTTGCTACACGGTTTTCCATCGTGGTAGTGGAGAGTATAGGACTTTTAACTACTGTATATTACCTCTACTGTTGTTGGCTGTTAGATTTCATACTAGTTCACATCCTGAAACAAATAAGTGAGCATTAATAGCATTATTTGATTTAAGCACACACCTGTGTAACCAACTCATCTGGTACATAAACAGGCCGAGAACTTCCCATGATAACACCACTTGTTCCAAATGAAGAGGTTCCTCGAGGAGGGGGTCGACCACCAGTCCTCATTCTGGCACTGACTCTGGATCTTGACAAATTCCTGCTAGCCGTTGTTCCTGAGCTGCCACTTGGACCTTTCCCACTACAAAAAAGGAGAGTACAATTATACTAAGCAGTTATTTGAATATGTGGAAAATCTTAAATACCTGTTTTTGTACCATTATATCGTAAGTGTTAAGTAAATCATGAATAAGAACTAAGTACAAATTAAAAATGGGTAAATATTGAGAAAATAAGTATAAAAAGTAATTCCAAATTAGAAACAGGTATAAGAGTTTAGCAGTGTCATTTTCTTCCTTTTTTTCAAATTTTAGTCAAGCATATTAGTTTTGCCTAATTGTCCAGTATATATTATTGTAATTTGCACTTTGGAGTGATTGGTACATACATGTTGGAAGGACCTTACTGTTGGTGATGACTCCATGTTGATGATCAACACATGTCCCAATGATTGAGAAGCAACATTAACACAACACGCTGTTATGCATATGCAAACACAAATTTATACAGGGGAAGGAGGCCTTCTTGTCTCTAAAAAAAAATTCAGATTTTCTCTGACATCACATTATGATGCTTATTAACGAATTTTATGCTTTATCAAAACTGAGTTGTTTGTTAAGCCATATGGGGAATCTCACTCATATTTGCATAGCTTTTAAGATTTCGTATCGTAAGTCTGACATAAAAACGTTTGAATGACAACAATAAATTTTTCTTCTATCTTTTTACCAAACTTATAATTTAACCGACTTGACTTTTACACATGCATATCTCCTGAACATGTACTTCAAGAGAAATTAAGTACTTAGTGAACCTTTTCAGCTCTTTGGTGATAACTGGTGAAACACGCAGGAAAATAACAATTGTCACTACATTGATCATTCTACTGGGAATCCAACTTATATTTGTGCAGTCTACTGTCCCAATTTTTTTTTGAATAAGGTTGTAGTTGCAGCAGCTACTGTTTCTTCGCTTCAATCAATCATTAATTATTTCATTTCAATCATTAATCACTTGTGCGCTCATTGTAATTTGTTGGTTTTTTCTCTGTCTTTATTTTTTTTTTTATTGGTTGATTGAAAAGAAATGAAAAAAAAAAACTTCCATTACGGACAAAACACAAATGAAATAAACATTTGCCTCCTGGCAGCCTACAGCATTTTTTTTGTAATTAATCTAGTATTTTTTTAAATTTATTTTTACATGTGGATATATTTAATCTTTATTTATTGTTTGAAAAAAAAAAACAAAAAAAAAACTTTTCAACAATTGTCTGGTTTTCAGTGTTGTGCCCAGTTTCTTACAAAATATATGAGCACTCACAGAGGTGACAACTTACTCTTTACCTTGGTAGTTTCTTTCAAAGAATCTTTCAGTCTTTCAAAGAGTCATTCTTGTTGCCTGAATTTTTAGAAACGCTACTAGAAATATTTAGGATTGTCCAAATCAGAATAAAGATAAAAAGGTGTTCCAAGATAGCAATCTATAATTTCTCTTATTAAACCTGTTATTATCAGGTAGCATTAATAAACCTAGCTAGGTTTATTTTACCTACATTAATAGGCCAAAACCTAGTTAGGTTAATATACCTAGTTAGGATGGATTTTTTTTTAAGAATCTTGGTTTTTCTTTAGCAACTATATGGCTTCTAACAACTTTGTTTAAAAATAGATAATTTTTGGCATTGAACAGAAACCATGGTTGAAAAAAAATTAAAAGGAAAAAACTCAATGGGATTTTCTGATCCATCTGATCAGATGGATCATCTGACCTCTTCTGATCATCTGACCCTCTTGGGCTTTTCCCTACCTAATCTAGAATGTCTGTTTTTTCTGCCATTTAAAATAGCGGGTTTTTTTTCAATCAAAATTGTACTTGTAACAGTGCAGAATTGTAATAATATTTATCTTAATTTAAAGTGAAATATCAATATTAAAGATATTATCCATAGAGCCAAAAAGTCAATTTCCCTGCTCAAGCTCCTAAGTAAATTTAGCATCCCCCTTCCTATTCTTTAAGGACTTATACTTCCTTTATCCATCTGCATCTTGAATATGCTTGCCCAGTTTGGCACCCTGGCATATCTAGGGAAGAATAAAAAAAAAATGGAATCCATCCAAAAAAATAGTCCTGAAAGTATATTTCGAAGAAGCTAAGGTTCTTTACTCTCTTCTTCTAAAATAAGGCCAGATTGGATGCATTTGAGTGCAGGAGTTATGTTGTGCCTCCGTTTTGCAAAAAAAAAAAGCAAACCCTGTCCAGTTTGCATACAGCATACCTTGTCACATAAGAAACCTGTCCAGTTTGGCACACTGCCATATCTAGGGATGAATTGGAAAAAATTAAATCTATCCAAAAAGGAGCCCTGCAAGTAATTTTCTAAGAAGCTAAGGTTCCTTACTCTCTTCTTCTGAAAAAAGGCTAGATCGGAAATACTTGGGTGCAGTAGATTTGTGTTGCACCTCTGTTTTCCAAAACATGATATAGCAAAATCTAGCAAATATAACATATTCCCCATGCAGATTCCACCCACGTTGGTCTGTTTTGCTCCTTTTCCTATCTTATCCCTCATTTTTTGCTTTACCTCCAGATATGAATTTTTTTTTGTCACCTTCATTACAAAAAAAAACCTTGCTAGTTTTCCTCTATTATCCTTTGTTACTAGTGCTGCCAAACTTTTGTAATGTTCCCTGTTTTTTTTTCCACCCTCTTTAATGTATCTCTTTAAAAACTTTTTTTAACGTATATAATATCTAATTTTTTTAAGTTTTACTAATCTTTACCTTTTTAACTAGCTCTAGCACTTTGTGGTTTAATTACTTTGACTAGTAAATGAATTCTCATGCTAATATTGCTATTTTGGCATTGTTGACCAGTTTTTCAGTTTTCTTGTTTTGTTTTTTTGTTTTTTTTTTGTAGAGTTTGTTATGTCTCCAAAATTCAAATTTGGTCCTTTGGAACTTGTGATGATTTTTTTTTCGAAATAAGTATCTTATTTTTATTATCATCTTATATTGCAATTAGTAGTAACATGACAGAATGCAAAGGAATCAATGATTCATTTTGTTTTCCTGATAATTTTTTTATGTAACTTTAAACATCAAATATTAAGACATAAAAAAAATCCTTGCATTGAATTTACTAAGTTGAAGCTTGCTAAACTTAATGTTTGTAAGTACATAAGAAATACAGATCTGGATAGTATTTTTTTTATACAAACATTTTCATGTTTGGTTTGTATTTCATGTGTAATTCTAAAAATTTATATCCAATTTTACCAATCTATCTAATAGAAAAACATAGATTGAGAGACAGCAGTGGATTATATAAGAAGTCAAATTAAAAACAGAGATTATGGAAAAAAAACAATGACCAGGAACTATATATGTGAAATTTATGTATGACCCTATTGGTTTTCAGTGCTGAAATGAATACATATGAAATAAATAAATTTGTTTCAATGTTTGAAACATACCCTTTTCCTCCATCTCCTTTACTAGAATCCATACGATCAGCCAAAATGAAAAATGATATCCTGCAAACTCTGCCATCTTCAAGCAAAAAAGCCATGTGAGATGGGCCAACAGCTGCCTGCTTTATTGGACTTTTAAAAGCAGAAATGAAAGCTGGAGGGGTTTGTCCATATTTATTAATCTTTTCTGCAAATTCTTTTAACCTAAAAAAAAACATAGAAAGTAAAAACATAATAGTTTTGCCCTGATGAAGGCTTTGTATGTTTCATTATCCTAAAAGAAGCACTTTGTTTTGCCAAACTACGCTGACCTTTATTTCTCTTGTGGCAAAAAGCACAAGTATCCCATTAGTGCACAAAATTTTCTTGCCTTTTGCCAAACTTTTTTCTTTTTAAGCCAGAAAATTAACAATATTACCAAGCATCTTTACCATCATGTCTCCAGGGAGTACTGTTGTAAAATTACCATAAAATAAAAATCTGGTCAGTAAAATGGGTTAAATAAGGTAAAATTGGTAAATAAGGGACTCCCTAGGAAATATAGGGCAAAATTGTTATTTTTGAGTTGTTCTGTAGTTCAAAAACCAGTGGACCAATTTTCTTTTGTCTATCATTTTTTTTCAGGTTGAAAATTCTTTACTCTCACATTCCCAGGGAGTATGGTAAATTCATGTTCTCTATTGTAAAATATTAGAAGGAATTTGGATCGTAAGTAGTGGTACAAACACAGGTCATTTGAATGGGCAAATTATTTAGCCTTTTCATAACCTTGAAAGATAAAAACAAATTCTTTTCATTTAAAAAGAAAATGCACAAAAGACAGAATACAACAGAAACTGTTTTTAATTGTCATAATACATGATATACAAAGACAAGGAGAAAAAACAACAAAAGCAACTAATTTAGTTTGTCATCTCCACATTAGATTAGCTCCAGCTAAAATGCTACATGACATAACTATAGTCATACTTCAGAATTATAACATCAAAGAAAAACATCATTTCAAGGGGCAATTGTCTGCACTTTTAAAACAAATGATGTTGCTTGACAAGGGAGTAATGGTGAAGGGGAATAATAAAATAGTATTTTGGTGAAAATGGGGGCTCAAAAGGAATAATTTGAAGTTTATGCAGTGAGATAAGTTGGATAAGGTTTTGTGGTTAAAGACTCAAGCAGCCTTTGACAAGGAACCTTTGATTCTCTATATGCAATCTAAAATTAATTCCTTCCAACAAGTCAGACTTGTAGAATCTCACACCAAAGTGTCATACTAGGAAACAATAGTTTAGGAAGGGAGGAATGGATAAAAGTATTGTGGGTACACAGGAGGTATAGAGAAGGGACTGACTTGTTTTTTTCCATCATGGGTCACTTGTTTTTCTGCTCTTAAATTAGCCTTATATAGACTAAATCAAAGTCTTCCTATAAATTTCCAAGGAACTTATGTAATTCATTATTACAATGGGGGTTTATTGTAATGTTCCATTATTAAAATCACTGCTACAAGTGAAAATGTTTTTACTGATCTTGAGGTTTCTCTTCCCATTTCCTTGTGTGCAAACATGGGAATACATTGACTCAAAGTAGATAGTAGCCATGGATAATCTAAGACCAACATATAAGGGAAGGGGTATATGCCAAATGCATTATTCTGTTCATCTTTGGGGTTGCCTCTTAGGAAGGTCAGCTGGCTTCTGAATAAACTGCCCAATCTATTGCTGCTAGCGTTTTTAGTTGATACTTGTTTTCTTCTTGGATATAGACCAAAGTAAGAGAAAATTTCAAATTTCAAGTAGATATTTATTTTTCCTAAATTTGCTTAAGTAAAAAACAAATTGAATTATATCCTTTATGTAGATATATTATATGGTTATTGCCTCCCCCCCCATTCTTACCTGCTATTTACAAGAGAACTAATCTCAACAGATTTTTGGGGGCAAATAAAGGTCTTACCTGAAGATGTTTGACTATAACCAAAAGGCAAAGGCATGGATGTTGGTATTGCTTTATGTCTTCATAAATGTTCACTTAGCTTTTCGACTTGAAGCTTGCCATGAAATCTACAAGCTCTTTAGTTATTTCTATGCTGTCATGTGATGGCACTCAAACATTCTTGACATCATGTACAAGAGAAGAGGGTTGATGTCAGTAAGTAAAAAAATTTTATGGCAAAATAGAGCTGCAAAGTATTGCTAATTTACTGGCTCAGTTTTTTATGTTAAAAGGACTGGTGGAAATATAGGACATAAAATTAAAAAAAGAAAATCAGTCTCAGTTGGTAAAAAAAGGGATTTAAATTCAATAGCAAAAATGACCACCCAGTCAGTAAAATCCATTACCCTTCCCCCAACTCTTTTGGCTAGTGATGCCTCTGCAGCCAAATGCTATTTTATGGTTCAATTGATACACACTTCGAGAACAGAAGAGAATGATACCAGGGTCTATTTAGGCATATGTCATTCATTTCTGTAAATAGATTTAAAAGCAAAGAAGCAAAATTGACCAAATCAAGAAACAGAAAAAAATGTAAAGAAATTATATAATTTGAAATATATATGTAGCACATTAGGGGGTGGGGGTAAAGTTAAGTGAAGCATGAGGAATTCAAGAATGATACAATTAAGCATTTTAGGATTTTTAAAAGCTATTCTCAGAATTATATAGTGTTTCCTTCTGAGAAAGAGTAACTGTAAACTAGGACTGGTGCTGTTTTGATTTCAAAGGCCTAGTAGATTTTACAAAACATTTTGAAGAAAATCAAAAAGAAAATATGATTAGTTGATACCTAGTGCATATTACAAAGTAAATAAAATAATCCTTTTTTATGCTTGTTTTGTATCTTGGGCTATACATGAGACTTAGGGGTGGGGGTGGGGGTTAGTTATCATAGACACCACTTATACTATAAAAAACAAAAAATTTGGCATATTTTCCAATTAACTCATTAATGAGATAGCTACAAAATACACATACTCAGAATTTTATCCTTAATCCAAATGTAACATTCAGTTCCATCAAAAACTTTACACACACACACCCCTAATGTGCAAATATATATTCACTGAGTTCTCTGTAAGTCACTTTTATCTTCAAACTGATTTAACAATTCATCAAAATAATGGAAAAAAAACATTGCACATATACAATTCAGGGGATACATTTGCACATTGGTGGGGGAGGGAATAAAGTCTATTTCCAATGGAAATATGATTATATTTGGATTCAGGATAAACTAGGAAGTTGATTCTGATAAATTTATAGCTGACAACACAATTTAGCTAGGATGAAAGTGCCTTTTTTGATGCTCTTTCGTAATTCAATAATTGCTTCTGGGGCAGATTACATTTTGAGCTCTTACAGGGCTCAAAATAGCTCAGAGCAACCAAAAGTTTAAAATGTGTAAAAAGAACTGGCTAGTGAAAACAAAATTGTCATTTTGCAGCTCATTCAAGAATGATAGTTAGTATTTTCATTAGTCTTCATAGTAAAATATTAGTATGAAAACAGAAATTTTTAAAAGAGCCAAAAACCCCTAAAATTCAACATCAGTTGGTAAATGTTGAGCAGTTCATGTTATTGAACTATGAATAAAGTGAACATACCACTTGATGCCTTTTTTATGCTCTTTTTAATATAAAAAAATTACTTTTGGTGCAAATTCACTTTACCCCCACCCCTAGGGTATACATTTGCACATTAGGGGGTGGGGGAGGTAAAGTTCATTCCCTATGCAAATGAATGTTAAATTCAAATAGGTAAGTTTGAACCTTACCCTCAACCCCTTTAATGTGCAATATTCACCCTAAATTGGTATATATAAGGGTGGGTGAGGTGAATTTGCACAAAAATAATTATCATACTTAAAAAGAGCATAAAAAAAGGTATTGAGTGGTATGTTTGCTTGGTACTTGTGTCTTGCATGCCACTCACTCAAGTTTATGCTCTTCATAATATGTACAATAATTGTACCTCAAACATTTTGCAAGCAGACCTGATATACTTTACCTCCACCCCTCCCCCCTAATTTGCAAATATCTGGCTTGAATTTGTTTCTAAAGAAACAAAGAAACCCATTTGTTCTCAAGTTTTACACAGAATAAACTTGAGTGAGTGGTGTATTATACACAAGTAATGTTTGCTTTAATTGTGGGTTAATAGTATGAACTGCTTAATATTTACCCATCAGCTTTTTCTGTGATGTCATTTTTGAGGAGTTTCAGGCTCTTTTTAAAAATTTCTGCAATTTTTTTCAAAATAATATTTACCATTAAAACTAAAGAAAATAAAATCGCCATTCCTAAGTTATCCACAAACAGCAATATTTTTCTACAAAACAGTTTTTTGAACATGTTTTCAAACTGTTGGTTACTACTACCTTAAATTGCACACAGCAATAGGATGATCCTGTATTTGCCAGTCAATGATGATTGCATGCTGACTAATCCCAAAATAATTGCCAGGGCTTGTTGCACCATTCCTTGTCAAATGATGATTTGAAGAACTCTATACTATCAGAAGAGATTGTTTCCTAGTCTAACAAGATCCATAGATTTGCTACCCAATTAAAAAAGAATTTACTATATAGTCTACAGTTGGCATGCTTCTTGATCATGTCCTCTTGTAATTAAATAAGCATCTGGTTGAAAGACATTTGGGATAAGTTCTTTCTGGTTGAGCAACTTGAATGCCATGATCATATCTTCTCTCTTTTGGTGATAAGTCAGTGTGGGTAAATTTAGTTTTTCAAGCTTGGAGGGGTAGGGAATGTCATAGAAACCTTTTAGTTGTATGCCTCTGAACTGTATTTAGAGTTTCTTGGTCAGATTTGCTAATTGGATTGGCAGTACACATGCCAAACTCTAGCTTACATCAAATTAAACCTTTATACTAAACATTTACCACTTTTTAAGTCAGATGTTGAATGTTATTAAGGACTGTCTTACCTTTTAGAGTCCTATTGAGGAATCAAATGTAACTTCTACCAGAAGCAATTAGCCAACTATCACATAAAGAGGCATTAAATGATATGTTCAATTTCATCCTAGCCTAGGCCTACAATTATGTTGTCAACTATAAATTTATACTGATTCTAAAGATGTGTCTATTTCTTAGCTATTCATTTGTGAATCAACCAAAGAGTAGTCAATTCCAATCTGAAAAAGATCATTTCAGTCTTCAAGAATTGCAAAATTACAAATGTGAAACTGAACCTAAACTATACAACATTTTTTGCAGCTACAACAATACCGTAGGATTACCTTTCAACAAACTGATCATCTGGACATGGCAAGGGATGCACAAGCAAACGTAAACCCATTTCTTTTCAAAGTTTATTCTCTAGATAAGTATTTCAATCCTTTCAGTTATCCTTAGATTTTTCGTCTTTTCTTCAAGATTGTAATGTGTTTGTTTTGAAATCTTCGTTTAGATGTCACTATTAGAAAAAAATGCCATCTACAAATCATCTAGCAATATACGTAAAGAAAACACGTCTTTGGGCCTTAAATTGAACGCGTAGGTTTATCAAACAGTTCGTAGTAACGATCTGTAATCAAGGAGCGACTCTGCCTAATAGCAGATGAAACTCTAAAAAACAGAATTTCGATAAAAATAGATACATCAAAAGACTTGTCTTTTTCTGATGATGACTAAGCAAAAAATGAGCAGAAACAAAGTAAAATAACCAAGCTAAAACTATCACAAATCACTATCAATGAATAAATGAAACTCAAAATGAATAGACATTGCACTATATGACCAAGTCAAACTCAAAACGAGCAAAAATTAATGTGAGTAGAGCTGACAACCCCCATGCCCTCTCAAGACTAGAACGTAATTTGCACTTTACTGAAAAAAACTACCATGGATTATCAGTTTAATATAAATATACTGGTATTTATTCCTTAAAGTTACAATAATTTTTATTTCATTTATTTATTTATTTATTATTACAAAGAGCGATAAGCATCAATACTTGTAGCAAAAACACAAGAACACAAAATCATAATACTAATTTAAAGTGAATTGGCAACGACAAAACAAACAGCAAAAACTTCTAAATAACACGAAACTACACAACAAAAGCGTCTAAATAAATTACATAAAAAAACTAGTTTTTCTTACTGAAAGTAAGGAGCGACATTAAAACTTAAAACAAACAGAAATTACTCCATATATGAAATGGGTTGTCTCCTCCGCAATCCCTCGCTCTTTATGCTAAAGCTTTTAATTGTTTTAAAAAGCAGAATTGTGGTAAAGAGTCAAACTTTAGCGTAAAGAGCGAAGGATTGCAGAGGAGACAACCCATTTCATATATGGAGTAATTTCTGTTCGTTTTAAGTTTTAATGTCGCTCCTTACTTTCAGTTAGAAAAACTAGTTTTTTTTATGTAATTTCTGAACGTTTTTGAATTAATGCATGTTTGATTTTGGCTCTCCACACATAAATTATTAAAATGAAATTTACATTTAATTCATTTTTTGGCTAAATGGCTTTCTCTTAGTTTTGATCAGACGATTTTGAGAAATAAGGGATGGGGAAGGAGGCCTAGTTGCCATGCAATTTTTCGGTTACACAAAAAGGCAACTATAAATTTCAATTTTTAACGAATTTTTTTATTAGTAAAAAATATACGTAACTTAAGAATTAACTTACATAATAAACTTTTATATTCTTAAATTTTTATTATGTATATGAGGTGGTTTGTACCCTCGTTAATACCTCGCTCTTTACACTAAATCGTAAGTTTTGTGCCGATTCTTTAAGAATGACCCCTGAATCAGAAAGGCCGTAGAATAAATAGTTGAAATTACAAAAATACTATAGCATAAAGAGCAAGGTATTTATCCCCACCTAAATACCTCGCTCTTTATGCTAAAGTATTTTTAGAACCCCTCATATGCGTAATAATCTCTGTTCGTTTTAAGTTTCAATGCTACTCCTTGCTTTCAATTGAAAAAACTTTTCCATGTTTATTTTTTCATTTTTTTTTATAGTAATTTTCGAAAATCCTGCACCCTTTTCATTGAATTTCTGTTCCCCCATGACATATTTCACCAGGGAAAGATCCTCCCACATAGCCCCCTACCCTCAACCTCAACCCCACCCCCAAAACCAAAAAAATCCCCTGAAAACGACTGTACACTTCCCAATAACCATTATTATATGTAAACACTGGTCAAAGTTTGTAACTTGCAGCCCCTCCCACGGGGACTGTGGGGGAGTAAGTCATTCCCAAAGACAAAGTTATTATGGTTTTTGACTATGCGGAACAAAATGGCTATCTCAAAATTTTGATCTGTTGAATTTGGAGAAAAAATGAGCATGGGAGGGGGCCTAGGTGCCCTCCAAGGCAAACCATTCCATGGTCCGGCAACTCTACTAACGGAAGATAATTGACTAATTTTTTTAGTCTTCACAAAATTCCACATTTCTGTAGATAGGAGCTTGAAAATTTTGCTATAGGATTCTCTGATACGCCGAATGCGATGGTGTAATTTTCGTTAAGATTGTGTGACTTTTAGGGGGTGTTTTCCCCTATTTTCTAAAATAAGACAAATTTTCTCAGGCTCGTAACTTTTGATGACAAAGACCAAATTTGATGAAACTTATATATTTAAAATTAGCATGAAAATCCGATTCTTTTGATGTATATTTTAGCATCAAAATTTCGTTATTTAGAGTTTCGTTTAATATTGAGCCTGGTCGCTCCTTACTACAGTTCGTTACCACAAACTGTTTGAAATGTGTATTAACTAATGCACTCTTAAAAATTTAAACACTCTCTGCCTCGACAACCTCCAAAGGCAAACCATTCCATGGTCCGGCAACTCTACTAACGGAAGATAATTGACTAATTTTTTTCAGTGGTTTTGGGGGATATAATTTATAATCATGCTGACGAGTAAAGTGATAATGGCTAAATTTAAAAAATAAATTTTGATCAACATCACCAACTCCTTTAATTATACGAAACACATTTACAAGGTCATTGCGACGTCTACGAAACTTCAACGACGGGTGTCGAAGCCTAGAAAGTATCTGCGGATAGGAAAGGCGCTGAAGGTATGGGACCAATCTAATGGCCCTTCTCTGAACCTTTTCTATCCTATGCTCATCCGTTGGACTTAATGAAAACCAAACAGAAGTATTATACTCAAGAAGAGGGCGGACCATTGATTTATATAGTAGTAAGAAATTTCGAAGGTTAAACCTACTAAAGCTTCTCCTTATAGACGATAAACGATAATTTGCATTCTTTACAATTTCCGAAACATGCTTATCAAATTTCAATTGGGTATCAAAGTAAACGCCAAGGTCACGCACTATTTCGTTAGAAGGGATTCGTATGCCAGACAGCTGGTGAGTATGCACAAGTGGGAGTTTACGAGCATAGTGTAGAACAACACACTTAGAAGGGTTTATGAACATGGAAGTAGATTCGCACCAATAAGTTACAGAGTCAAGATCCTCCTGTAAAAGTTGCACATCGTTTTGGTCTCGTACTGGTATATAAAGTTTTACGTCATCCGCGAAAATCTTGACAGCAGAATGCTGAACAGAGGAAGGCAGATCATTAATAAATAAACAAAATAAAATTGAACCCAGGTAGCTACCCTGGTGGACTCTGCTTAACACATCAACTGAGGATGACTTAGCTTCACCAACAACAACCTGTTGAGTTCGTCCATTTAGATAATCAGCAATAAATGCAATTGTTTTTTTTTACCCAATTTATAAGCTGCACATTTTTAAAGAAGGATGGGTATTGAGATTTTGTCAAATGCCTTCGATAAGTCGATTTAAATGCAGTCAAAGGGTATAGCTAAATCGGCAAAACGTTGAAAATCCAAAATAACCTCAAGAAGCTTCTTGAGGTTATTTTGGATTTTCAACGTTTTGCCGATTTAGCTATACCCTTTGTGAAACATTTCAAATTTATTTTTTTTCAGTTAAGTGAAATTATATTCTGGTCTTGAAAAGACATGATGATTGTCAGCCCTACTCATGTTAATTTTGTTTGTTTCGTGTTTTACTCAGTTATGTATTGTAATTTCTGTTGGTTTTGAGTTTCATTTATTTATTGATGGTGATTTGTGATACTTTTAAGCTTGGAAGGTTACTTGAATTTATTTCTAATAATTTTGGGCTTAATGGAGCTCTTTACTTTTCTTTGAAGAACTCGTTTGGTTGTAAAAGATTTTTAAAATTACTTTATGTTTGCTTTTTATTGAAATGGTCTTTTTCATGTAAAAAAATATTTTATATCTTTTTTGTTTTTTTCTATAAGAATCAATAGTTAGACTTGCTATTTATATGTTAAAGAAACTGTTTCAACATCTTTTAATCCTGACAGAAATAGTATTGTTCAATTTAAGTTTATACCTCCTCAAGTTGACCTGAAAAATAAAACTTAGTATCAATCCCAAGAATTATATCTCTACTCTTTGATAACCTTGATACACTTACACTCTTTGAATTTATTTGAATTACAAGAGCAGAAGTAGCAATAGTAGTAGCCCCAAAAGTTTTGAAGTAATACCACAAGTGGTTTTAATGTATTTCTGAGGTTTCTTTTTGGTAACTATAAACACAGTACCTTTTCATTTATTTTTAAAGTAACATTTGGTTTTAAAGCTCAATGGGCCTATTGCATAATTGTGGGGGTTGACATACCCAACCCAATATCTCTAGAGACATAGCTATTGGACTATTCTACTATGCTGAACACAATGGCTGTCTCAAAATTTTTGATTGGATGTGTTTGGAAAATGAATCAGGTTTGCTCAGTTGAACGTTTTAATTGTATTTCTAGCTATTATAGGGCAGCAGTGCCTATGATTTTGCTAATATACCTTTTTGAAATCCTGTAGGCATATAGTTTTTTTTTGTTCAATTGAAACCTCCCCTAAGCGTTTCCTAAAGTCATTAGCGTATTAGTTACAGTAACAGTAGTAGTAGTATTAGTTGTGTATGTACTGTGTTTTGGTGATTTGAACATCATTCTCATCAAGTCCTGGAAGTTTCAACTTGATACACTTTGTTGTTTATGGCATTGCTGATTTATGATTTTGATAAATTGTATATTTACATACTTTTGTTATTTTCTTCTTAATGCTCTTATTACTTGCAATAGAGGTAGTAGCTGAAGTAGGAGCAGTAGCAGTACTAGTAAATGTAACAGCAGTAGTACCATTAGTAGTAACATGCGCATATTGCCTTTTGGTCAATTGATAATCCTCTTTAGGTATTCTCTGAAAATTCCAACTTAATACTCTTATCTATTCTTGAGATACGAGATTTTGACAATCTTCATACACACAATATCTTTTGAGTAGTTCAAATGTCCCCTCAATATTTTAAATATAGTACTGTGGTTGAGGTGATAGTAGTGGAAGCAGTAGTAGTAGCATACAAATATTACATGTTTGGTCAATTGATCATCTCCCTTATCATTTCCTGGAAGTTTCAAATTAATATACTCAGAAATTCCCGAGGCACGCCCTTTTGGCAGCCCGTATACACATAACTTGCTTTGATTTGGTTCAACAATCCCCTGAACTTTCTCTGAAAGACTCACCTGAATGTCCTTTATAATTTTGGATACTAAAGGTCAAACATGCATACTTTTTTCAGTAACAAATACTATATGTAAACAGGGAACGAATTACCCAACTTACAGCCCTTGTTCTGTGGATCATGATGAGGTTTGATGTTCCGAAAGGTATAATTACTGGATATGTCAACAATGCAGAAGAAATTAGATGTCTCAAAATGGCTGTCTCAAAATTTTTATAGGACGCATTTAAGAAAAAAGACATAGGGTGGGCCTAGTTTGCCCCCTGTCAATTTTGACTCTTAAAAAGGACTCTAGGACTTCGCATTTCCAACTGAATGAGCCACATCCGATGTTCATGCAGCCACCCTTTCCACAAGCACTTTAAATGTTAACAATGGGAAACTAATATAACCTATAGCTCTTGGCCCATGGGCCGCGCGGGGGGGTTGTCATCCCCAATTGCATAATTACTGAACCTTTCAAATATACTCAACTAAATAGCTATCTCAAAATTTTCATTGAATGTGTTTTGGGAAAAGATGGAGGAAGGGGGGGGGGGCTAGCTACCCTCCAATAACTTTTGACTGTAGAAAAGCAAACTAGAACTTTCAATTTCCAATCCAATGAGCCCTCTCCAAAGCTTATGCGACCACTATTTCCATAAAAACCTTTTATGCCTTTGGTAACTTACAGCCCTTGTCCTGATATCTTTGGGGGGGGGGGGTCATCTTCAAAGACGTAGGTACTGGATCTTCAACTATGCTGAACAAAACGGCTATCTCCAAATTTTGGTTGGATATATTTAGGGAAATGATGGATGTGGGGAAGGGAAGCCGGCTGCTCCCCAATAACTTTCGACTATTAGAAAGGGCAACAGAATTTGCAATTTCAGATAAGTTATGTAATTCATTAAGTTACTTCAATTAATTTATGCCCCCACAGCATAACTTACAACCCTTAACATGAGGACTGTGGGGGAGTGTTGTCATCATCAAAGACATGATTTCCGGAACTTCCAACTAAGTTGAACAGAATGACTATCTCAAAACTCTGATTGGATGTATTTGGAGAAATGATTGGCATGGGGGGGGGCTGGTTACCCTCCAATTGCTGTCGAATATTAAAAAGGCACTAGCCTTTTCTATTTCCAGTCGAATGGGCCCCTTTCAAAGTTTCTATCATAACTCCTTCTATACAAAGTGCTCTGGTATAAAAAACTTTCTGGTCACTTCGCTCTTTACTTAGGCAGCTCTATTACGCTGTCTATGACTCGAAATATAATATTTCATTTTCTAAATAAATGGACTTACCCCCATTTGAACGTTTATTTGTTCGTCATAGAAAGGAAGTATAGTCTGTGAAAAGGATGCCTTATTTAAGGTAAAAGGTAAAAAAGGTAAAGAATACGGCATTAGACTCTACAGTCCCTACCGGCGGTGCTGAACTCCGTTTCTTGGCCCTTCAGCCAGGAAGTGCAATGGGGGGTTGGGGGCCAACCATCCTGTGCTTTATCCAACCATCCTGTGTTATTTAAGGTGTTTCGTCGAAAATGCGTCATGTATGGTGAAATGAAACCAATCAAGCATACAATTATAGATTCAACATTCGTTTTGCAATTAGAAGACACGCAGGATTTCGCCACCTCTTTGTTGGACAAGATTAAAGAAGAAAATTGACATGTCAAGACTATGAATGAACCTTGCTATTGAACTCTTTTACCCGGAAATTAATCATTTTTTGAATAAATAGAAGTTAATCATTTTGTTTTGTGTAAATATGTTGGTTTCAAAATGTATACTTTAGTATATCTATTGATAACGATCGCTGTGTATGGGATCAAAATATATAGGCTTTTGTACCTATTTTCACTGTCTAAATAAATGGTCTCATCCACATTTGAAAGTTTATTTGTTCTTTAATGGACCTTGTGGTTGAGAAGTCTTTCTTAAAGAACTGTAGCAAAATTCAAACTTTAGCATAAACAGCGATGGTTGAAAAAGAGGCAGTCACTCTCATATACGAAACAATTTCTGTTCTTTTTTAGTTTTAAAAGCGATTTCCTGGAGTATCGCCCTTGCTTTAGACAAAGTTTTAATAGAAGAACAGTGTGGTTTTAGGAAGGATAGAGAATATATCGACGAAATTTTTCCTCTTAGATTAGTAATTGAGAAGTGCCTGAGATATAAAACCCCTTTACTTCTCAGTTTTATAGACTAGTAGCTATTGGGGTGGCACTTCGCGCCACCCCAACATCTAGTTGGTGGGGGCGCTTCGCGCGCCTCCAAGCCCCCCCGCGCGTGTAAGTCGTTACGCGCCATATTAGTTACGCACCATTATAGTTGTGTCCCTGTGCCCCACCTGTGAATAAATATATATATATATATATATATATATATAAATATATATATATATATATATATATATATATATATATATATATATATATATATATATATATATATATATATATATATATATATATATATATATATATATATATATATATATATATATATATATATATATATATATATATATATATATATATATATATATATATGTTTTTAACTACGTTAAACTTGCGAATATACAACATTCTTCGCTGTCCCATTGTCTGTACATATAAATAGATTGTCAGGTTTACCGACTCTTGAACATGCAACATATAATTGTCCATGGGAAAAACAATCCGTATTCAGATCTATACCTCATTATTCTAATGATTACCCTTGTGATGGTGATTTCTAATCAAACATTCCCTGTGTCCCAATCATCATTTATAAATCCCCCCTGTGCCCCCCGGCGTCCCCGTTGTAGTTGTATCCCTGTGTCCCAGTCGTCATTTATAGTCGACAAACATGACGTCAGTCGACACACACGTCCCAGTCGTCATTTGTGTCCCGGTGTCCCAGTCTGTAATTTCTCTTTGAGTGTCCCGGTCGTCATTTATATTCCCTGTGTCCCGGTCTGTATATACATTCGTTTTTGAGTTGGTATATGATGAAATAAATTTTTAGTTTTTTTCCTTTTTTTCTGGTTAGATTTTTTTTTGGTTTTTACCTTTTTTTTAGCCTTTTTTTCTTTTTTCTCTTTAGTTTTTTTGTGTAGTTTTTGCCTTTTTTAGTTTTCTTTTTCTCCTTTATTTTTCAGTTTTTTTCTTATTAATTTTTTCTTCTTTTTCAGTTTTTAGTTTTTTTGTTTTTTTTATTAGTTTTTAGTTTTTTTTTAGTTTTTTTTTTATTAGTTTTTAGTTTTTTTCTTTTTAGTTTTTTTTTGTAGTTTTTACCTTTTTTTGTTTTTTTTCTTTTCTAGTTTTTACTTTTTTACCTTTTTTTAGTTTTTTAGCTTTTTTAAGTTTTTTTAGTATTTTCTTTTTAGTTTTTTTTGTAGTTTTCACCTTTTTTAGTTTTTTTTCTTCTTTTGTATTAATGCTAAAGCCAAGGTTAGAACCTGGAACCTCTCGGATCTAGAACCTGGAACATAACGCTTTACCAACTCAGCTACTTCGGCTTGAATACATTTACCCTTTTTAGTTTTTTTTTTCATTTTTATTTTTTTGGTTTTCTTTTCCTCCTTTATTTTTCAGTTTTTTTTATTTTTATTTTTTTTTAGTTTTCTATTTGTCCTTTATTTTTCAGTTTTTTCCTTTTTTTAGTTTTTTTTTCTTTTACAGTTTTTAGTTTTTTTTGTAGTTTTTACCTTTTTTTAGTTTTTTTTGTTTTTATCTTTTTTAGTTTTTAGTTTTTTATCTTTTTATAGTTTTTTTTTATAGTTTTTTAGCTTTTTTAGTTTTTTTAGTATTTCCTTTTTAGTTTTTTTGAGTTTTTACCCCCTTTAGTTTTTTTTTCTTCTTTTGTATTAATGCTAAAGCCAAGGTTCGAACATGGAACCTTTCGGACCTAGAACCTGGAACATAACGCTTTACCAACTCAGCTGCTTCGGCTTGAATACAATCGTTTCTGAATTGGTATATGATGAATAATTCAGACGTCTTATGCGGACAGACAGACAGACACACAAACAAACAACATATTTATATATATTTACTAGCAGTTAGGGTGGCGCTTCGCGCCACCCCAACACCTAGTTGGTGGGGGCGCTTCGCCCCCCCGCGCGCGTAAGTCGCTACGCGCCATATTAGTTACGCGCCATTGTAGTTGTGTCCCTATGTCCCACCTGTGAATAATATATATATATATATATATATATATATATATATATATATATATATATATATATATATATATATATATATATATATATATATATATATATATATATATATATATATATATATATATATATATATATGTATATATATATATATATATATATATATATATATATATATATATATATATATATATATATATATATATATATATATATATATATATATATATGTTTTCAACTACGTAAAACTTGCGAATATACAACATTCTTTGCTGTCCCATTGTCTGTGCATATAAATAGATTGTCAGGTTTACCGACTCTTGAACATGCAACATATAATGGTCCATGGGAAAACAATCCGTATTCAGATCTATACCTCATGATTCTAATGATTGCCCTTGAGCTTTGTTGATGGTGATTGCTAATCGACCATTCCCTGTGTCGCCATCGTCATTTATATATCCCCCTGTGCCCCCCGGCGTCCCCTTTGTAGTTTTGTCCCTGTGTCCCGGTCGTCATTTATATTCCCTGTGTCCCGGTCGTCATTTGTGTCCCGGTGTCCCAGTCTGTGATTTCTCTTTGAGTGTCCCGGGCGTCATTTATATTCCTTGTGTGCCGGTGTCCCGGTCGTCATTTATATCCCCCTGTGCCCCCCGGCGTCCCCGTTGTAGTTGTGTCCCTGTGTCCCGGTCGTCATTTATATTCCCTGTGTCCCGGTCGTCATTTGTATCCCGGTGTCCCGGTCTGTATATACATTCGTTTTTTAGTTTTGTTTTTCTCCTTTATTTTTTTCCTTTTTTCTTTTTTTTCTTTTTTAGTTTATTTAGATTTTTTAGTTTTTTTTAGTTTTTAGTTTTTTTTTCTTGTTAGCTTTTTTGTAGTTTTTACCTTTTTTTTAGTTTTTTTAGTTTTTTTTTTACTTATGTCCTGGTCGTCATTTATACTCCCTGTGTCCCGGTCGTCATTTGTGTACCGGTGCTTTGTTGATTGCTAATCGAACATTCCTTTTGTCCCGGTCGCTTTCTCTTTGAGTGTCGTCATTTATATTCCCTATGTGCCGGTGTCCCGGTCGTCATTTGTGTCCCGATGTCCCGGTCTGTAATTTCGTCAGTTGAAAACATGACGTCAGTTGACACACAAACATGACGTCACCCGACAGACAGACCCACACACACGCAGACAGCTTATTTTTATATATATAGATTGTTCCGAGTTTTCATCCGTCACGATGTCTAAGATTGAAAAGGATAAAGTTCAACTGGATGCAAAGTCAATTTATGTTTTTAACGACGTAAAATTGTGAATATACAACATTCTTCGCTGCCCCATTGTCTGTGCATATGAATAGATTGTCAGGTTTACCGACTCTTGAACATGCAACATATAATTGTCCATGGGAAAAACAATCCATATTCAGATCTATACCTCATGATTCTAATGATTGCCCTTGAGCTTTGTTCATGGTGATTGCTAATCGAACATTGCCTGTGTCCCTGTCGTCATTTATATATCCCCCCGGTGCCCCCGGCGTCACCGTTGTAGTTGTGTCCCTGCGTCCCGGTCGTCATTTATATTCCCTGTGTCCCGGTCGTCATCCCGGTATACATTCGTTTTTGAATTGGTATATGATGAAATAAATTTTCAATTTTTTCCCTTTTTTTCTTTTTAGTTTTTTTTATTGGTTTTCACCTTTTTTTAGGTTTTTTAGTTTTTTTCTTTTTTCTTTTTAGTTTTTTTTGAAGTTTTTATCTTTTTAGTTTTTTTATTTTTATGTATATTTTTTTAGTTTTCTTTTTCTCCTTTATTTTTCAGTTTGTTTCCTTTTTTTAGTTTTTTTTCTTTTTTAGTTCTTTTAGTTTTTACCTTTTTTAGTTTTTTTTAGTTTTTTTAGTTTTTTAGCTTTTTTTAGTTTTTTTTATTAGTTTTTAGTTTATTTTATGGTTTTTTCCTTTTTTTAATTTTTTTTTAGTTTTTTACCTTTTTTTTAGTTTTTTTAGTTTTTAAGCTTTTTTAGATTTTTTTTTTCTTTTTAGTTTTTTTTTTGTAGTTTTTACCTTCTTTAGATTTTTGCTTCTTTTATATTAATGCTAAAGCCAAAGTGATGAAATAATTCAGACGTCATATTATATGATGAAAAAAATTTTTAGTTTTTTTTTCATTTTTTTCTTTTTAGTTTTTTTTATTGGTTTTTACCTTTTTTTGTAGCTTTTTTAGTTTTTTTTCGTTTTTTCTTTTTAGTTTTTTTTTAGTTTTTATCTTTTTTATTTTTTTATTTTAATTCATATTTTTTTTAGTTTTCTTTTCTCTTTTATTTTTCAGTTTTTTCCTTTTTTTTAGTTTTTTTCTTTATTAGTTTTTAGTTCTTTTAGTTTTTTACCTTTTTTTAGTTTTTTTAGTTTTTTAGCTTTTTTAGTTTTTTTTATTAGTTTTTAGTTTTTTTTTGTAGTTTTTGCCTTTTTTTAGTTTTTTTTCTTCTTTTGTATTAGTGTGAAATAATTCAGACGTCATATGCGGACAAACACGACGTCACTCGACAGACAGACAGACAGACATAACCCACAAACAACTTATTTTTATATATATAGATAGACTAGCTGCTGGGGTGGCGTTTCGCGCCACCTCAACACCTAGTTGGAGGGGGGGGGGGCACTTCACCCCTCATTTTTGTCCCGGTCGTCATTTGTGTTCCGGTGTCCCGGTCTGTAATTTCTCTTTGAGTGTCCTGGTCGTCATTTATATTCCCTGTGTCTCGGTCGTCATTTGAGTCCTGGTGCTTTGTTGATGGTGATTGCTAATCGAACATTCCTTGTGTCCCGGTCGCTTTCTGTTTGAGTGTCCCGGTCGTCATTTATATTCCCTATGTCCCGGTCGTCATTTGTGTCCCGATGTTCCGGTGTATAATTTCGTCAATCAACAAACATGACATCAGTCGACACACAAACATGACGTCACTTGACACATAGACACACAGACAACTTATTTTTATATATATACTAGCTGTTGGGGTGGCGCTTCGCGCCACCCCAACACCTAGTTGGTGGGGCGCTTCGCGCCCCCCCAAGCCCCCCCGCGCGCGTAAGTCGTTACGCGCCATATTAGTTACGCGCCATTGTAGTTGTGTCCCTGTGTCCCACCTGTGAATAGAGATAGATATAAATATATGTTTTTAACTACGTAAAACATGCGAATATACAACATTCTTCGCTGTCCCATTGTCTGTGCATATAAATAGATTGTCAGGTTTACTGTCTCTTGAACATGCAACATATAATTGTCCATGGGAAAAACAATCCCTATTCAGATCTATACCTCATTATTCTAATGATGTGTCCCTGTGTCCCGGTCGTCATTTATATTCCCTGTGTCCCGGTCGTCATTTGTGTCCCGGTGTCCCAGTTTGTAATTTCTCTTTGAGTGTCCCGGTCGTCATTTATATTCCCTGTGTCCCGGTCGTCATTTGTGTCCCGGTGTCCCGGTCTGTAATTTCTATTCGAACAATCCCTGTGTCCCGGTCGTCATTTATATATCCCGCCTGTGCCCCCGGCGTCCCCGTTGTAGTTGTGTCCCTGTGTCCCGGTCGTCATTTATATTCCCTGTGTCCCGGTCGTGATTTGTGTCCGGGTGTCCCAGTCTGTAATTTCTCTTTGAGGTTCCCGGTCGTCACTTATATTCCCTCTGTCTCGGTCGTCATTTGTGTCCCGGTCTGTAATTTCTCTTTGAGTGTTTTTTCTTTTTAGTTTTTTTTTAGTTTTTTACCTTTTTTCTTTTTTCAGTTTTCTTTTTCTTCTTTATTTTTCAGCGTCACTATGAAGTACATATCGACGAACCTTTGTTTTTTTAACTTAAATCTGGTAGGCATTGATGACCTTATCCAAGTCAAAATCCCAAACCCAATCATCATCGCTATCATTTTCAGTTTTGATATGTTTTGACTCTCGCTGTCCAGGTGGATTTTCATCTAACTGCGCGGTTTTGCGTTCTTTAGCCGCAAGCCTGTTTTCTTGCTGTTCTTGTGATTCCTCGGAACGCTTTCTTTTCTTACTTTCTCTATCAGCAGCAAGTTTTTTGGCATAAACTCTTTGAGCAGCTTTCTCGGCTGTTGCCATTGTAGGTTCTTCAGTCATTTTACAATTAAACATTTTTCCGTGAACAAATGTCTTAAATACCATTAATGACGTCACCGTCAAAGCAAAAATGACGGCAACTAATTTCATGACGTCAGTCAACACAGAAACATGACGTCACCTGATCCACAGACAGACAACTTATTTTTATATATATAGATAGATAGATAGATGTCCCGGTGTCCCGGTCGTCATTTGTGTCCCGATGTCCTGGTGTGTAATTTCGTCAATCAACAAACATGACGTCAGTCGACACACAAACATGACGTCACTCGACACACACACACACAGACAACTTATTTTTATATTGATAGATGTCCCGGTGTCTCGGTCGTCATTTGTGTCCCGATGTCCCGGTCTGTAATTTCGTCAGTTGAAAAACATGACGTCAGTCGACACACAAAAATGACGTCACTCGACACCCAGACAAGTTATTTTTATATATATGGATAAGATTTGTCTTTGAACGATTTTCTTAAATACTTATAATGACGTCATAACAAACATGACGACAACTATCTTCATGACGACATACAGCTCAATCCTTATAATGACGTCAGTCGACAGACAGACAAACAACTTATTTGTATATATATAGACAGATAGATGAGTAAGTGTTTGCACGTTAACTAAACGAAGGTCCTATGCTTGTGTGGTAATATCAGATAAAAAACATTGAAGTAGATGATACTGTGTGAGAATAACATTGCTGCAGTTAAAGTTGGAAATAGGGTTAGCAGCTGGTTTTGTATTAAATCAGGAGTTAAGCAGGGTCACGTCCTAGAACATTTATATTGATCATTTTGAAAGACTTTAGCCTAAGGAGCATAGCAAAGGTAATGGGCTAAAAAAGAATTAATTGGAGCAGCAAAACTTTCCTAGACCGAGATTATACTGGTAATTAAAGCAACCTAAATGAAAATATTAGCAAAATGAACGAATTTTTAGAGGTTTCAAGAGTTCAGGGTGCAAAAATAGGTTTGGAAATTAATGTTAAGAAGACTAGATCGTTATGACTAGGAATAACTGAAGGTGAGGAGGTGATGTTGGGCAATGCTGGGTGTTAATAATAAAGAGGGTGGGAGCAGGGAAGATGTTAAAAGTAGATAGCCATAGCCCAGAGTGTTTTTTTACAGTTGAAAAGTTTGGAAGAATAGAATGATAAGTCTGCAAACAGAGAGAAGAATATTGGAAGCTAGAATGGTGACAGCGGTCAAGTATGGCTCTGAAGCATGGGCCCTCCAAAAGACGGTGAATGGTTTTATAGATATTTTCCATAGAAAATAGAGAAGGAGTGTCCATAGCTGTGTTGACCCTCAGGTGGCTTGTTGCTGAGGTAAGTTGTCAACAGTCGAAGCTGTATTAAGAATCTGGTAAAATTGGACAGAATGTTCGTAGACAATATTCAGCACTGAGCTAATTTCAATGTAAGCTTTTCCTACCAATTTTCTTGTCATTTCAATTTTCCACTTCTGTAGCACAAATATGACATTAAAATAAAAAAGGAACACAAATCATTCATTACCTTTGCATTTTATCAACAAGTGTGACTCTGATGTGAACTGGGCATTAAAATCACAATTTGACTCCAGAGAAAGACTGTCTGTAGTACAATTGCGATAGCTAAAGTCTAATTCGTATTGTTGCGGTAACCTTTTTATGGCCCTTGGTATTAACTACCAAGTATTTTTAACTTTCGAACGGTAAACCAGATCTTAATGAAATTTGATGTTTGGAAGGATATCGTGTCTTAGAGCTGTCATTTTAAGTCCCGACCGGATCTGGTGACGTTGGGGGGGGGGGTATGGGAAGGGGAAAGCTAAAATCTTGGAAACCACTTAGAGTGGAGGGACCGGGATGAAACTTGGTGGGAAAAATAAGCACAAGTCCTAGATACATGATTGACAAAACCGGAACAGATCCGCTCTCTTTGGGGTAGTTGGAGGGGGGGGGGGGTACTTCTGAAAAATTAGAAAAAATTAGGTATTTCTAACTTACGAACGGGTGATTGGATCTCAATGAAATTTAATATTTAGAAGGATATCGTGTCTTGGAGCTCTTATTTTAAATCCCGACTGGATCTGGTGACATGGGGGGGGGGGCTGGGAGGGGGAACCTAAAACTTGGAAAACACTTAAGAGTGGATGGATCCGGATGAAACTTGGTGGGAAAAATAAGCACAAGTCCTAGATACATGATTGACATAACCATAACGGATCCACTCTCTTTGGGGTAGTTGTGGGTAATTCTGATAAATTAGAAAAAATGAGGTATTTTTAACTTAGTAACGGGTAATCGGATCTCAATGAAATTTGATATTTAGAAGGATTTCATGTCTCAAAGCTCTTAAATTCCGACCGGATCTGGTGACATTAGGGGGAGTTTGGGGTGGGGGAACCTAAAATCATGGAAAACACTTAAATTGGAGGGATCGGGATGAAACTTGGTGGGATAAATAGGCAGAAGTCTTAGATACGTGATTTACATGATTGAAACGGATCCACTCTATTGGGGGGGGGGGGTTAATTCTGAAAAATTAGAAAAAATGAGGTATTTTTAACCTACGAACGGGTGGTTGGATCTCAATGAAATTTAATATTTAGAAGGATATCGTGTCTTGGAGCTCTTATTTTAGATCCCGACTGGATCTGGTGACATAGAGGTGGGGGGCTGGGAGGGGGAAACCTAAAACTTGGAAAACACTTAAGAGTGGATGGATCGGGATGAAACTTGGTGGGAAAAATAAGCACAAGTCCTAGATACATGATTAACATAACCGGAACGGATCCACTCTCTTTAGGGTAGTTGGGGGGGGGGGGGGGTAATTCTGAAAAATTAGAAAAAAACGAGGTATTTTTAACTTACGAACGGGTGATTGGATCTCAATGAAATTTGACAGTTAGAAGGATATTGTGTCTCAGAGCTCTTATTTTGAATCCCAATCGGATCTGGTGACACTGGGGGGAGTTGGGAGGGGGAAACCTAAAACTTGGAAAACACTTAGAGTGGAGGGATCGGGATGAAACTTGGCGGGAAAATAAGCACAAATCCTAGATACATAATTGACAAAACCGGAACAGATCCACTCTCTTTGGGGTAGTTGGGGGGGGGGGTTACTTCGGAAAAATTAGAAAAAATGAGGTATTTTTAACTTACGAACAGGTTATTGGATCTCAATGAAATTTAATATTTAGAAGGATATCGTGTCTTGGAGCTCTTATTTTAAATCCCGACTTGATCTGGTGACATTGGGGGGGGGGGGGGGAGGGGGAAACCTAAAACTTGGAAAACACTTAAGAGTGGATGGATCGGGATGAAACTTGGTAGGAAAAATAAGCACAAGTCCTAGATACATGATTGACATAACCATAACGGATCCACTCTCTTTGGGGTAGTTGTGGGTAATTCTGATAAATTAGAAAAAATGAGGTATTTTTAACTTAGTAACGGGTGATCGGATCTCAATGAAATTTGATATTTAGAAGGATTTCATGTCTCAAAGCTCTTATTTTAAATCCCGACCGGATCTGGTGACATTGGGGGAGTTTGGGGCGGGGGAACCTAAAATCATGGAAAACACTTAGATTGGAGGGATCGGGATGAAACTTGGTGGGATAAATAAGCAGAAGTCTTAGATACGTGATTTACATGATTGAAACGGATCCGCTCTATTGGGGGGGGGGGGTTAATTCTGAAAAATTAGAAAAAATGACGTATTTTTTACTTACGAAGGAGTGATCAGATTTTCATGAAACTTCATATTTGGAAGTACCTTATAACTCAGATCTCTTATTTTAAATCTCAACCGGATCCAGCGTAATTGGGGGAGGGGCAGTTGGGGGGACCGGAAATCTTAGAAAATACTTAAAGCGGTGAGATCAGGATGAAACCGGATGGGAAGAATAAAAACCTGTCTAAGATACATGACTGACATAACCAGACTGGATCTGCTCTCTTTGGTGGAGTTGGGGGAGGGGGTAATTTTGAAAATTGAGGTATTTGTAACTTACGAAAGGGGGACCAGATCTTAACGAAATTTGCTATTTAGAAGGATCTTGTTCTTTAAAGCTCTAATTTTAAATTCCGACCAGATCCTGTGACATTGGGGGGAGTTGGAGGGGGAAACCGGAATTGTTGGAAAACGTGAAAATTGGGGTATTTTTATCTTACGAAAAGGTGATCAGATCCTAATGAAATTTGATATTTAGAAGGATATCGTGCATCAAAGCTCTTATTTTAAATCTCGACCGGATCTGGTGACATTGGGGGAGTTTGGGGTGGGGGAACCTAAAATTATGGAAAAGGCTTAGATTGGAGGGATCGGGATGAAACTTGGTGGGAAAAATAAGCAGAAGTCTTAGATACGTGATTTACATAATTGGAATGGATCTGCCCTATTAGGGGGGGGGGTTAATTCTGAAAAATTAGAAAAAATTACGTATTTTTAACTTACGATGAAGTGATCAGATCTTCATGAAACTTCATATTTAGAAGGACCCCGTAACTCAGATCTCTTATTTTAAATGTCAACCGGATCCAGCGTAATTGGAGGGCAGTTGGGGGGACTGGAAATCTTAGCAAAGCGGTCAGATCAGGATGAAACTGGATGGGAAGAATAAAAACCTGTCTAAGATACGTGACTGACATAACCGGACCGGATCTTCTCTCTTTGGTGGAGTTGGGGGGGGGGGTAATTTTGAAAATTGAGGTATTTGTAACTTACGAAAGGGTGACCAGAGCTTAATGAAACTTGATATTTAGAAGAATCTTGTGCTTTAAAGCTCTAATTTTAAATTCCGACCAGAATCTGTGACATTGGGGAGAGTTGGATGGGGAAACTGGAATTCTTGGAAAACGTGAAAATTGGGGTATTTTTATCTTACGAATAGGTGATCGGATCTTAATGAAATTTGATATTTAGAAGGAATTCATATCTCAGAGCTCTTATTTCAAATCCCGACCAGATGGTTTGACATTGGGGGAGTCGGAGGGGGAAACCCTGGAAAACACTTGGAGTGGAGGAATTGGGATGAAGCTTGGTGGATAGAATAAGCAAATGTCCTTGATACGTGATTGACGGAACTGTACTGGATTCGCTCTCTTTGGGGGATTTGGGGGGAGGGGTTCAGTGATTTGGCGAGTTTGGTGCTTCTGGACGTGCTAGGACGATGAAAATTGGTAGGCGTGTCAGGGAGCTGCACTAATTGACTTGATAAAGTCGTTTTCCCAGATTCGACCATCTGGGGGGCTAAAGGGAGAGGAAAAACTAGAAAAAATTAGGTATTGATAACTTACGAGTGGGTGATCGAATCTTAATGAATTTTGATATTTAGAAGGATATCGTGTCTCAGAGCTCAGACTCAGAGCTGTGACTCAGAGCTCTTATTTTAAATCCTGACCGGCATTAAGCCTCTTATTTTCCTTTTAAATCAATCTATTGATTCATAGAATTTTGCTAGAGCTCATACCATATGATGTCTTGGCTCTTCGCTCTTCTTACCTCGCCACAAGTGCCATATGAGCTCTTAGCTCTTGTTGAATCAAGGAAAATTCAAAATCAAGTATAATGCTATAGTCCGGATTATAGCTGGAAAATATCTTCGTAGAATAAGGGAAATTCATCTTTGTTGATTCGTAAAAGAAAGGAAATTTCTCTTTATAGGGTAGCCTATTGTATAGCAGTCAGAGGCATTATCAGGGGAGATAGAGGGGGCACTTGCCCCAGTCGCAAAGTCTTAGGAACACAAAATTCCACATAAATAGTCTAACGGTTATAGTCATTTTGTAATTTTTAAATTTTGTTTTTATTAAAATAAAGTACAGTGCGCTGTTGGCAGTAAGTATAAGCAAATTGAATCCGAGATTTTCATTTTTCCCATATCTTCATCACTATTTCTTGAAAATAAAAGTAAATAGATTGAATCTAAGCAATTTTAAGTAGAATTTTAAGCAGAACGTAGGTAGACCGAGTTCAAGAATTAAAAGCAATCATTTGAGACGAGATAATTCATAATTTTGTTAATTCATAATAAGAAAAGTCTGATTTAAAAAACGGAAATTTTGTTGATAAATGAAAACTTTGTTAAAACTTCGGCTGAAAATTTTTGGGAGAGAGAGGGGGGGGGGTACGTAATTCAAGATTTTTCCCCAGGCACAGAAGAAGCCAGAACACTGCATAGAACCCCACCAACGTTTTGACAAAAAAAAATTTACAGAGCTTTGTCTTAGCCAACCTCGGTCCATCATTATTGAAGTTCACCTGTTGTTCAAACCTGATAACACTTTATTGACAAACGATTTCCAAAAGGTAATAAAGCCAAACTACTGCCCTAGGTCGTATAGCATAAGAATTAAAGCGCAGAACATTCCAGAGCTAACCGATAGAAATAGCTGCCAATTCTGGAAGTGCTTCAAAAATTCTAAAGGTGTGATTTCATAATTATGCAACTATGGGGCTATAGAACTAAACTCTTTACGAGATTAATTCAGATTAAAAAAATATTGTAAAAGGAATTTAGCGTTTTCAAAATAAGTGCCACATTAAATTAGAAAACTAAAATTGGTTGCGAAAAACTTGTATCGTGGAATGATTTTACTTAGCGATGAGTTGCTTTTATGGAGACCCAAAATCAAACGTGGCCCTCCTTCCCAAAATATAACCTATGTATTAACTATAGGCAACGTGCATTACTTACAACCGCTGCCTCAGGGGTTGTTGGGTTTTTTTCTGAGGGGATAGTCATTGGACCTTTCGAATATTTTGCAAAAACAGTTATCCCAAAATTTTGATTAGATGACTTTGGGGGTTGAAGGAGGGATAGGCACCTAAAAACTGACATCTAATCTCTTTTGACTCTTACAAAGGAAACCAGAACTTCGAATTTTGAATCGAGTGAGTACCTCTGAAGTTTCTACGACAACTACTTCCAAAATAAAAATTATAAAAAACAAAATATATAATTATAAAAAATAATTATTAAAAATTATGAACTTCCAAAAAATTATAAGAAATATCTACCTTCACATGCAGTGGCCTGGTGACAAAAATTATAAAAAATACTCAGAAGCCACATCACTCTTTACATTGACAGCACAATGAAATCGCAGATACACCCATTTCTTGAAAAAATTCAAATTAATGCGCCTAGTCGATCCTGAGATATTGAACATAAGCCCTTTCGAAAAAAATGGATGCACACAGTGTCTTTATATAGAACAATATCTCCCCCAATATGCCCTGAAAGTTTCAACTTACCACCCTTAGCTATTCCTGAGATATGGCAGATGCACCCTTTTAACAACCTGGGTGCATAGTGTCTTTAGAATCAGTTCAACATCCCCTTTCACCTTCTCTGAAGTTTTACCTTAATATCCTTAGCTTTTTCGGATACACTCAGGATCAAATATTCCCCCTTTCTCAATGATGAAATCTACATGCATACAAGGGGCTATCAAGGCTATGCATGGGCAGCATGGTTGTCTTAAACTTTTGATTGGTGCTGATATGACTTGGCAGCCAAAAAAAGCAATGAAGCGGGATTGATTGCTCTCCAATCATTTTTGACTCTTCAAAAGGACACTGGAACTTTCAACGCCCCGGACGACTGATCCTCCTCTAAAGTTTCCACGACAATTCCTTCCATACGAAGTGATCTAGTGAAAAAACTGATGTATGGAGGCCACTTTGCTCTTTACCAAGGGGATGCCACCAGGCTGCCTATAATTGATTATCAGCACATTACTAGCCACACTATTTGGTGAGGGGTGGGGTCAACTTTACAGAAAATGATTTTTCGAAAATTCTAAGGAACATAATTAGAAAATCATAGGACTTGGTGTAGCAATTTTATGAAAGGTTTTTTTCCCTAGCTAGTGAAATGTGGCAGGAATGGATACGTCCCATTCCCTTTGTGTAAGCAACAACCTTGGTCAGTACTGTGACAAAAATCATGCCAAAGCTATTCAACATTTGATAAGTAGATAAATTCATTCCCAGTGCATGATTTTGAACGGGGTCTGTGAACTTACGTGACTTACATGCCCATGACTATGCTGGTGAAAACGGACCCTGGGGTAGGGATTCGTCCATAAAGTATTGCCAAGATCTCTTTTTAGATGAAGTTAGATCATAGTAGGAGTAATGGAAAATTCTGTGCTTGAACGAAATGCCGGATTTATCTTTAATAATCTCCTAAAACATCGGTGGCAAAAACAAAACTCATATAAAAATATTTATATTAACAAAATCAAGAATAAAATATCCGACGAAAGGAATAAATAAGGAAATGGTTTTATAAACCAGTGACGCCAATCGAGGTGAGCCAAAATATGAACTATAGCTAGAAACTACCCAACTTTATTTAAAATGGTCATCGTGTCCCTGCTGTTTATCGAAAGCCAGGGGAAGGCTGTACTTACCGCCTTCCCAAATGATGTTCATAGATTATACAATTAACACACTTTTTGTCACAAGGGCTTTTGCTGCAGGCCATTCAGCTGATTCTTTGTCACCACCATATTCTTTGAGAAGATCGGATGGGTTAAAACATTCTTGCAGTGTTTTCAAAGAGTAATGTAGTTTCACCTGTAAGTAACAAAACAAAGAGATTGTGGCATATATTTTTGGATAAGTGAGTCTAAACTTTCTTCATTACTGTTGCCATGTTGCACTGTTCTGATTTCAATACATTCTTGTGATCAAAAAGCGTTATTTAAAACATGGCAGTCCCCAAGGATATGTTGCCAGATGATGGCAAATTTCACCCTGAATCAAATAAAGAGTCCGCACAAAATCCACCATTTTCGAAAAAAATCTTAAATTATTCATACCAGCGGAAATGTTCCAGTATTTTAGAATTTCGAAGGATATTTTGGGGGAAGGGTGTCTGAAGCACTAGAAGGCATAATTCAAGGCCCCAAGCTTTTAGATCTCCTGGGATGTCGCTTAGAGCAGCATTGGAAAAGGGATTCACCACTAACATTCTGCTACATACAGAAATAGTGGAGAGTGTCTAGTAATTTTTTCCTTATTTAACTAAAGGGTCCTTAGTTATTTCATCACTGTTGCCTTCAGTGGTCAATGTTTCGGTCTCACTAACATTCTTTGGTTTCATGTCGGGGTTGGTTGTTTGACGAAATCGTTATTGCATTTATTTTGGCAAAGGAGGTGATATGAATGTGGTTCATTGCCCTTCCAATCAACATTTCCAATGGGAGAAATGGATACGCTGCAACTACCACAACATAAATAACCCACTGCTGAACTCAAAGCAAGGAAAAACTAAAAAATATTATTAGAGCCAAGAATATATGCGTACCTGATGCAAATTGAAGTTTTCTGATCTCTAAGTAGCCTACTTGAAATATCTACGCGAAATATATAGATCAAAAACTTAGTCTATGCGTCTGAAACGAATACAAGATATATGTCAGGTCATAGGTGCTATACACAGACTTTTGTACTTCATGAGATCAGGAAGATCCGGAGATTTGAAATTAGCCACAGCTTTTTTTTAGCCGCACCAGAATCTTGGCCAACGTTTCTTAAGATTCAAAAACATATTGCTCTTTTTTCTTCAGATTATGTTATATTTAAATAAGATTTAATTAATAGAATAATAATTTAATGAAAAAACTGAATACAATAGTAATTTAATAAAATTAAATATAAGAATATGAAATGTTCAGTAAATTGTTTAGCAATTATTTTATGTGTAGATAAAGAATGATTGAAACCATATTGACATATTTGCGTAAGCTTATTGGATTAAATTGATGTTGTTTTGTTTTTGGAAATACTTTCAGTTTATTAAACATTACACGCAATAAAACTTAAATAAAAACAAACTTACTCGTTCTTTCATCTTTACTGTAAGCAATGGCCAGACTAGCGACATAAGAAGCGAAAAAACATAAGGCATGTTTATGATATGTATTCCACGGAATCGCATCGGAAAGTTGTCCTAAATGAAAATCAAAACCTTTTAACAAAACTGAAATACCAGAACATAGATCCGGAACACGCGACTGCTATGCGTGGTTACAGCGATAGCTGCTATCAAACAGTTCATTGTTACGAACTGTAAATAAGGAGCGAGGTAGCTCAATAGTAACCAAAACTCTGAAAAACACAGTTTTGATAATAACAGGCACACCAAAAAAAATTAGCTTTTCTTTAAGGCACAGAATTTTGATTACAATTGATGCATCGAAAGAATAGGCTTTTCATGATAATTCAAAATATATGAAGTTCATTAACTTTAATCTTACCCATAAATGTTATGGGGCTGAGAAAATTAAACCAGTATTTCAAAAAGGGGGAAACACCCCAAAAGTCAAGTGGTCTTAATGAGAATCACATCATCAGATTTAACATATCAAAGAACCGTACTGTAGAGGTTTCAAGCTCCTATATAAAAAACGTGGAAATTTACACTTTTTGCAAGAAAAAATATCGCAGATGCGCGTTTATGTGTTTGTTCATAATGTTTTTCTTCCAGGGGTGATTGTGTCGAACCAGTGATTCTAGAATATCTGAAGAGGGCTCATTTGGTGAGAAATCTCGGATTACCAGAGTCTTTAATAAATTGTGAACAGATGAAAACCTCTTTTAAGTAACAAAAAATATCATACCACAGCAAAGTGGCGTTTTCTGCCAGATTCTGCCACGGAACATCCATTAACAGTTTATGCTAACACCAGAAAGGAAGGCATAAATATTCATTCGCTGGGGAGGGGGAGGGGTGTTTTGGAAAATTTTATCCCTGTGAGATCCTAACGAAAAACAACCTACAAATATTTTTCCTTAGATAAGAAAGGCCAAGAAGAATAGTATGCCTCTGTGTTAGGGGTAAGATAAAAATGAAATTCTGTCTTAGGGGTTGCTAGATAAGAAAGAAAAAAATAAAATGTATTAATAAAATGTACTCCTCCTTAGAGGCTCCTTCTCAAATTCCTCCTGACCTATGGAATACCCGAAACAGATGTACCCAGAGACTCCTTCGAACCAACAGCTCAGTGGAGGGCTAGCACTCCCGGATGCACGGTTCCAATAGCTGCCACCGTTCAAGGTTCCCGACGCTTTTGGAAATCCCAAACTTTGATACATATGTGACAATCATAATACAGAATACATGGTAGCAATAAACTATCAAATAGAACGCATCAAATTCCGAGGGACATCTTTAAAAAAAAACTCATTTTAAATGAGATAATAGCATTCAAAGATTGTTTTGGTCACTTCCCTTGTCAGTAGTCAACAAGCAAAATTTGGCGCAAGGGCTTTGCTAAAGCAAGATTTCTATAATAAAACGAAATAGCAGCTCTAATGAAAATATTGAACCAGACCCATTTTTTGTTAAAAGTGAAAAAATCCTTCAGAACTAAATCAAACAGCTCGTGGTAACGAACTGTGAGAAAGGAGTGACTTGGTCCAATAGTAACCAAAACTCTAAAAAAAGAGTTTTTGCTGATTCCAAATACATATAATTCTTTAAGTTTATTGTTGTTCATCAACAGCTATGGACCAGAGAAAATTTACCTGGTTTTCAAAAAAGGTAGAAAACATCCCCAAAAAGTCAAATGGTTTCAACGAAATCATACCATCTTATTCAGCATATCAGAGAACCCTACAATAGAGGTTTAAAGCTCATGTTTATAACACTGTTGAATTTCGTATTTTTCACGGAAGAAAGATCATGGATGCGTGTTTATTCATTTGTGAATTTTCTTTTTTTTCCAGAGGTTTTCGTATCAAACCATTGGCCCTAGAACTTCCGGAAAAAGCTTAATCGAAGGGAAGTTAAGGGTTTTAGTGCCATTTTTGAGTGATCAAAACGACTGGATGGCAACCAACCCCCATCACACGTCATTTTTCCCAAAGACATCAAATCAAAATTTTGAGATAGCTACTTGCTTCAGCATAGTTGGAAAGTCTAATAACTATGCCTCTGGGGATGACTTGACACCCCACAGCCCCTAGGGAAAAGCCTGTAGGTTAGGCTATTTGTCAGTTATTCAAATGTAGTATTTGTTATTGGGAAATGTAAGGAGATTTTTCGGGGGGAAATTTCTGCTGGATGATTTTTTACGGTAAAGAAATTTAACGGGTAGAATTTTCCGTGGAAGGGGGAAGGGGATTCACGGCATGATTTAAAAAACGATCAAAATTTAATAAAACGAAACAAGCTTTTTTCAACTGAAAGTAAGGAGCAAGATTAGAACTTATCCTCTACCTCCCGCACTTTATTCTAAAGTTTGACTTTTTTCTAATTTTCAAGAAGACTACAGGTATGAATTGGAACAAGAAGCTTTTTTAAAGCACTAATAAACTTTAGCCTATAGACCATTTCAACTAACATAGAAAATCCTGTTTCGTAAAAAAATGATTCTGCAAACGGCATCAATACTTTTTCAGCTTTATTTGACAAAATATTATATTTACTCTTAATATCTAGCCAAATTTGAATTAGCGATTTATTTTGAAAATTTTGTTTAAATGTTTTATCACAAACTAATTCAATCAAGTTTTCTTTCTCATTACTTGTTAATTCAAATTCGTCACCTTCTTCATCGATAAATGGATTCTGTATCCATGCATATTTTGTAAAATGGAGTGAAAGCATATTGAATTTTTTTTCCCAAATTTGCCTTGCATAGCTTCATTTTCTCATGAATGTTTTCAAATTATCTATTTGAATCAAAAGATGTATTTTTGGCCTTTACATCAATTTATTCAAAAAGTTTAACTTTACAACAATATCCACCAAAGAGGACAGTTTAATAATTAAATTACCATCTCTGCATGTTTGGGTCCACATTTTGATTTTCTTCAATAAAAACTGCAATTTCTGCTTTGAATTCATGTATCTTCTAAGTCACTTTGGCACAAGATAAAAGCATTCTTCACAATAGTACAAAAGCGAGGCCTAAGTAGCTCCCATGTCATCAAACAGCTTTGTAAATAATTTTTGTAAATACTCACACAACTTTGCAATAATGGACTGTTTTTTATGTAATTAAATAAAAAAACTAGTTTTTTTTAACTGAAAGTAAGGAGTGACATTAAAACTTAAAACGAACAGAAATTACTCCGTATATGAAATGGGTTGTCCTCTCCGCAATAACTCGCTCTTTACGCTAAAGCTTTTAATTGTTTTAAAAAGTAGAATTGTAGCAAAGAGTCAAACTTTAGCGTAAAGAGCGAGGGATTGCGGAGGGGACAACCCATTTCATATACGGAGTATATGAAAACAACAACAACGCACCCGTGATTCGTCTTCTGGAAAAAAAACGAAATTCCACATTTTTGTAGATAGGAGCTTGAAAATTTTGCTGTAGGGTTCTCTGATACGCCGAATGCGATGCTGTGACTTTTAGGGGGTGTTTCCGCTTATTTTCCAAAATAAGGCAAATTTTCTCAGGCTCGTAACTTTTGATGACAAAGACTAAATTTGCTGAAACTTATATATTTAGAATCAGCATGAAAATCCAATTCTTTTGATGTATCTTTTAGCATCAAAATTCCGTGTTTTAGAGTTTCGTTTACTATTGAGCCGGGTCGCTCCTTACTACAGTTCGTTACCACGAACTGTTTGATTTGTAGCTTTTTTTACTTTTGCAAAAATTTAAGTTCCTCGCAATTTTTTTTTGGCATGAGAGCTGTTCTGTGGAGCATGCAGTGTGTCTAGAGAACATTGGGTGTTTTCATTTTAATTAGTGCATCTACATAACCCTCACCCCGTCTAGACATCAACCCCTTCTTGATTAAATAAAAAAAACAAGTTTTTTCAACTGAAAGTAAGGAGTGACATCAAAACTTAAAACGCACAGAAATTACTTCGTATATGAAAGAGGCTGCTTCCTCATCAACGCCCCACTCTTTACGCTAAAGTTTGACTCTTTCTCTCAATTCTTCTTTCTAAAACAGTAAAAAACTTTAGCGTAAAGAGCGGGGCGTTGATGAGGAAGCAGAGTTCCTCATTTTTTTGAGTTTTGGTTACTATTGAGCCGGGTTGCTCCTTACTACAGTTCGTTACCACGAACTGTTTGATATACAACTGATACGGCCTTTTGACCTATCCCTTAACGTCTTCTGAAAATTTTCTCCCTAATAACCTTAGCCTTTGTAGCAGTATAAAGTAGTAGAAGAAGTAGCAGTACTAGTATGCAGATGGTTGATTAAACATCTCACTCAACATGCACTGAAAGTTTCAATTTAATACTTAAAGCTGTTTCTGAGATATAGCTGTTACGCCGTTTTAATAACTTCCATCCACGTAACGTGTTTCAGTTTAGTTCACTATCCTCTTCAACATCCTCTGGAAGTTTCATTATAATATGCTTAACTTCAGTAGTACTAGTAGTGGTTGTCGCTCGTCATTGTGGTGGTAGTAGTATAGAAAGTTAGCGATAGTGACTTAACCGAATTACAAGTAAAAAAAAAGTAGTTGCAGTCTAGAGGAAAGCCTCCAAAAACTAAATACATTACACCTAGCTAGCTGGCAGTTCGCCCGCTATTTCAAGGGAAAAACCATGCCCTTAGTCATTTTTGGTATCAACCGGTACATCCGCAATTTTTAAATGCAGAAAAACTACTCACTTAATCTAGCCGTGCCTTAAAGCTCTCTCTGCCCATTCTTTATGCCAATCATAATTGTCATGTGTCTCTAGATGCTTTCACATTAAGTGAGTTGTTGACTTTGACCTTCCGTTAAGTATAAGGTTATTGGCCGTTCCTTAACTTATTAAATAAAAAAAACTAGTTTTTTTATACTGAAAGTAAGGAGCGACATTGAAACTTAAAACGAACAGAAATTACTCCGTATATGAAATGAGTTGTCCCCTCCGCAATCCCTCGCTCTTTACGCTAAAGTTTGACTCTTTGCCACAATTCTACTATTTAAAACAATTAAAAACTTTAAGTTTCAATGTCGCTCCTTACTTTCAGTTAAAAAACTAGTTTTTTTTTATTTAATTTCTGAACGTTTTTGAATTAATGCATGTTTGATTTTTGCGATCCGCACATAAATTATTAAAATAAAATTTGCATATTAATTCTTTTTTGGCTAAATGGCTTTCTCTTAGTTTTGATCCGACGATTTTGAGAAATAAGAGGTGGGAAAGGAGGCCTAGTTGCCCTCCAATTTTTTGGCTACTTAAAAAGGCAACTAGAACTTTTAATTTTTAACGAACGTTTTTGTTAGTAAAAAAATACGTAACTTAAGAATTAACTTACGTAACAAACTTTTATATTCTTATGTTTTTATTATGTATATGAGGGGGTTTGTCCCCTCGTCAATACCTCGGTCTTTACACCAAATCTTAAGTTTTGTCCCAATTCGTTAAGAATGACCCCTGAATCAGAAAAGCCATAGAATAAATAGTTGAAATTACTAAAAATACTTTAGCATAAAGAGCGAGATATTTATCTCCTCCTAAATACCTGGCTCTTTATGCTAAATTATTTTTAGAACCCCTTATATGCGTAATAATATCTGTTCGTTTTAAGTTTTAATGTTACTCCTTACTTTCAATTGAAAAACTTTTTCATGTTTATTTTTTCATTGTTTTTTTTTTATAGTAATGCTAGAAAATCCTGCGCTCTTTTCATTGAATTTCTCTTCCCCCATGACTTATTTCTCCAAGGAAAGATCCTCCCGTATAGCCTTCTCCCCTCAACCCCACCCCCCAAGCTAAAAGAATCCCCCTGAAAACGTATGTACACTTCCCAATAACCGTTACTGTACGTAAACAATGGTGAAAGTTTGTAACTTGCAGCCCCTCCCCCAAGGACTGTGGGGGAGTAAGTCATCCCCAAAGACATAGTTTTATGGTTTTCAACTATTTGGATCAAAATGGCCATCTCAAAATTTTGTTCCGTTGACTTTGGGAAAAAATGAGCGTGGGAGGGGGCCTAGGTGCCCTCCAATTTTTTTGGTCACTTAAAAAGGGCACTAGAAATTTTCATTTCCGTTAGAATGATCCCTCTTGTGACATTCTAGGACCCCTTGGTCGATACGATGACCCCTGGAAAAAAAAAAAAAAAAAAAAAATGAACACGCACCCGTGATCTGTCTTCTGGCAAAAAAGAAATTACGAAATTCCACATTTTTGTAGATAGGAGCTTGAAAATTTTCATAAGGTTTTCTGATACGCTGAATGCGATGGTGTGATTTTCGTTAAGATTCTATGACTTTTAGGGGGTTTTCCCCCTATTTTCCAAAATAAGGCAAATTTTCTCAGGCTCGTAACTTTTGATGACAAAGTCTAAATTTGATGAAACTTATATATTTAAAATCAGCATAAAAATCCAATTCTTTTCATGTCTCTTTTTAAAGTTTTTTAGAGTTTCGTTTACTATTGAGCCGGGTCACTCCTTACTACAGTTCGTTACCATGAACTGTTTGATGAAGTGATGTGGCAACCATCGATAGAATCAATATTTACCTAAATGCTAAGACTGGTAGAATTTCCTAAAATAATTGAAGGCATGGCTAAGGAAAGAAGAAAAAATAATATTAAAATTCTAACTTAAGTAAAGTAGCAGTATAGCAGTATCGAACATAAATTTCAAATCAAGCTTAAAATCTAACAAACGCTTTATTTTTTAAACTTATAATCAATGCCACTAGGGCTCAGTAAAAAAGGTTCTTTTAATCTAGCTTATAGGGTTAGCAAATGTGCTGGTGTTATTTCTTAGGGAGGTAAAAAGGTGTCCTAATCCCAACCAACTCACCAAATCTGAAAATCTACACACAGACAAAACCTTTTCAAGATAAAAAACATTGATATATCCATTAGTTTAAAAAAATCACCTTTTTGAAAGACAATTAATAATAAATATTAGAATATTAAACCATGTCTATAATAGTGTTTTCTCGAAAATTGGGACGAGAGACGGGGGAAATGGGAAGTGTTGACTGTTTCTGCCGCCACATTTTTTTTTAGTATGGTACGAAAAGCTGCCGTTGAATGTGTATAACAACCAACTGCTTGCCGTCCCCTAAGTTTTCTGGATAACACCAAATATAGACGCAGCTTTAAAACAGCCCTGTTGGCCAAATTGTGAGTAGTTGCCTATCTTCAGGTTTGACCGAGCAGATAGGGGGTAAACTATTGAGCTACTAACCCCTCGAGGCGTTATTGCAAACGTCTGGGTGGGTTTGACACAATACTACAATGTTTAGAGATCTTTTTATAGAGAATGGTCTAAGTTTGCTCAAAAATATCGGAAAATTGAGGCACAAGCATGTGACATAATTCAATATTTTGGTCATTTTTTTCTCAATTCACAGCCTGTGCCACTCAAAGGCTGACCCACCTCCTAGCAATCAATTCCAACAGGCAGAGGGGGCTAGCAATCAATCCCAGAGGGGGATTGTTATTTGAGATAAATTTAAACCAACTTAAGAGTTATTTCTGACAGGTTTTAATGGAAATGCTACATCTCTTCGAGCCATGACTAAGTTAATTCACGCCACCGTGACAATATGTGGCTGACCCAACCTCTAGCAAGCAATTCCAGGAGCTTCCCCTTAGAATACAATTCTACCGGGGGCCTAGAAATCAATTCCAATTGGACCCTAGCGAACAATTCCAGCCAGATCCCTAACATCCAATTCCACGGGGGTCCTAGCAACCAATGCCAACGGGGGATGGTAAATTTCAGTACCAGCACATATCTAGAAGGATCCTATTCTCTTTTTGAGGCAACCAGAAAAAGTGATAGAAAAGGATGCTTATTTTATCCAGAACGAAATCTACCGACATGATAAAAAGCGACTGATCGATTTTCGACTAGTCATGACAGTGTCAAGGTGCTGAAGGATCAAGAGATGTAGTATGATGACCAAAAGATGGCAAAGTGATTGAACAGGCTATGAGATGATGATCATACAATTGATAATCAAATACAGCCTCTATGTATTTGCTTGCAAATCACTCGGTACTGCAATATGAACAAAGTTCGAAGTTCGCAAGGACCTATAACATACGTAGAATCACACGTTTAATCCAAACAATCAAGAAATCACTCAATATACCCTTATATAGTGTTGTATGTGGCGACGCTTGAAAATTTTTCTATGTTCATCTGAACACCCAAATTGAATTAGAAACGCACTGATTGACGCATGAGACACACTCCTCCTCCAACCTACAAAAAGAGCCACCAAACCTTCTCCATAATAGCTGAAGCTCTATTATATACATCTGTACACAATTTTTTTTTTAGCTTCAAGGGACTCATCTACTCATATCGAGCATTAAAATAAATGTCTATGTTACCGTTTATATTGTAGGGCTACCCGTACCTTTAGAAACCAATGCGCCACTGTACGGCGTTACTGCCTCTGAAACAGGAGGCTCCATCTCAGAATTTGACCATCTCAGAATTTTCACAGAATAGCTTTTTGGGCTTCTTTAGGCTAAAATTGTTGTTTTTTACCTCGAAAAGATTGAAAACGCAACTTTGCTCTGGGACAGTCATTCTTGTTAATATCCGCATCTAGCATTCATTCAGAGCAGTCGCATTTCGCTAGCTCTGATAATTTGTGACGTGTGATTTGACCAGTCAACAACTAATTGAATTTAAGCCGGATTAACTCTGTACCTGTTTGGAATAAATAACGAGTGAAATACTTTTGAACTTGTAATTGAAACTTGTTCGATAAATTTATAAACTTGTATACGATTACGGCTTAAGGATTATTTATGGATTGTGGCTGTGAGTTAGTATTCAGCACTACTATCATCTGAGTCGTGCATTGAAATATTCGGATTACTTGCAAATCACTGGATTACTAGCCCCACTCAAAGATAAGTTATTATTTATTCTCATTGCATTCATTTAGCCAGTGCGGATCATTTCATAATTGTGCTTATTGAGAACTTCTCTGTGGATATACCTTTTTCACTTAATTGTTTTTGGACTGATGCCGAGCCGTGAGTGAAATTTGCTTATCATGGACAATTGGAATACCAGTACGCTTTATTATTGCCCAGTTTTGAATTTTGCTCAGCACAATCTCGATGAGGGGTTGGACCATCAGTCTATTGTGAAATACGCTAGTGATTTTTTCCCGTATGAAGATGTTCTTGGAGCTAAGAAACTTTTATATAGCAATTGCTTCCCAGATGAGCCTATACCTCGTCGTTCGGGACCCAGTGCTAAGAATAGTTCATTGTCGGACATTATCGCTACTCTTTCTCGCTGCTCTGCAGAAAATATTGATATTCCAGAGTTCGTGATCAAATCCCCCTCTGAAGTCCCTAGCATTCCGATGTCAGCTTATTCTATCCTTACCGCCAAAGTCAACCAGTGCCTTGATCAGTTAAAATCGCTTGCTCACCTCAATAGTCCAACAACGTCTATTAATAGTTCTTTGGTCTCAGATAGTAAGGGTACCAATCACAAACCCTCGTATGCCGTTGTTCTTAAATATCCGCCTCCAGAACTAAGAGACCACGTTTCTCGCAAGGAAAAGCTTGATTCTTTCGCCGGACATGACGGTATTGTGTCGGTAAAGTCCGATCCGGTAAGGAAAAGATGGGTTGTTGTTACGCGGGATAAAGTTTCCGCCAATTCTCTTGCCGCATCTGCTGTTGCGAGCTATCCAAATATTCTTGCAAAAGTGATTGATCGCAAACCTCTTGGAGTAATTAGGGGACTTCCCGACAGTGTTTCTAGCAGTATACTAATCTCCGTTATTCCTGGTCTTGTTGAGGCCAGCCAGATCGGCTCTTCTCATACATTCCGTTTAGAGTTCCTTGATTCCGCTGCACTAAAATCTGCCATCGCTACAGGTCTGCGCTTGGGTTACGAGTCTTTTAAAATATCGGAATACAAAGAATTGCCCAGACGGTGTCTTAGATGCCAAAGTATCCATCATTCGTTAGCTCACTGCCCATGTGCCCCGAATGAGATGAAGTGCTCTAAATGTTCTGGATGCCATTCCAATACTAAAGACAATCCTTGCTTAGAGGCTCCGAAATGTGCCAACTGCGGCGAAGCTCATGTTTCCTATAGTATGAATTGCCCAGTGATAAAACGCGCTCTGAACTCTGCTCCAAACTGAACCAAGCCACTATTTTAAGTTTTGCTTCTCTTAATATTAACGGCACAAAAGACAAAGACTTTTTAATTAATGAATTATTAGTCCATGACATAGTATTCTTGCAAGAACATCTTTTGACCAAATCAAACGTTTCTAGCCTGAAGCGATCTTCTGTCCACCATTTCTTTTCGCAAGAGGCCAAGCAAACTAGAGGCCGCCCTTCCGGTGGCCTAGCAATTTTTTTCCGTTCCCCATCAAAGCCCTCTGTGATTCATTGTGATGATAACATCTTAGCGATTCAATGTGACAGTACCGCCTTTATAAACGTTTACTTACCTTGCGATCGACGTTCTATAGCATCGTTCACATCTTTCGCTAAATGTTGCTCCAGTTTAAAGTCTCTACTCGAAAGTCTACGTTTGAAAGACCTAAATTGGGTTTTAGCTGGTGACCTTAACTGTGACATTCTTGGTAGCTCCGATAGATCAATCCTCTTGCTAGAATCACTTCCTAGCATATATCACGTCGCAGTTAAGAGCCTCCCATTCACGTATATTCATAACAGAGGCTGTTCAAAATCGAACCTGGATCACGTGATCTCTTCCAGTTCCAGCTTAATATCATCGATTGTCAGGGTGGACGAAGAGAAGATTGACGACGATCACCTTATTCTTAGCTGTAATTTGTCCTGTGAGCTATCTGGCAAAATACTTTCGGCTCAGCCGAAGTGGCATATGAAGTTGAATTGGGATCGTGCTAATGTCCCACTATACCTTGCTAGGCTAACTGCTTTACTCTCGACCATAAAAGTGCCATATCACCTGCTGCAAACGTCAGTTTCCTCGCCTTCAAGTACAGTTGACCTAAATTTCTATTATTGTCAAATCGTCCATTGCCTTAAATCAGCTTCCAAAGCTGCAGTGCCTGTGGATAAAGTTAGGATTGGTACAAGAAAGCCTAATTGGAACGTTGATCCTGAAGTAAAACGCGCTAAGCAAAAAGCCAAATTTTGGCTACGTATGTGGATATCATGTGACCGACCATCTTCCGGAGCTGTTTTCTCTGTGAAACAAAAGTGTAAACTTGAATATAAGGCCAGTTTGAAGAGGGCACGCTTGAAAGCATGGCCAGGCCCCACCGATAAGGCCTCCTGGAATAAGGTTATTAATAGTGAGAAATGTTCCCCATCTACCCTATCTTGTCTCCAGCTAGCTAATTTTGTTGATCATTATAAGTGTGTGTTCAGTGTATTTAATAGTTTTCTTCAGTCTTTTTATTATAAGTTGCTTAAACCGCTTTTACCATACCGTCTCCTGCAGGCTCATGTCCAGCCTGTAGCAATATCTGAAATTCGCCGGGCTTTAAGAAAAATTAAGCGTTCAAATAGCCTTGATGGTGACGGCCTTTCTTACCGATTTTTTGCTTATGATTGTCCTGCTCTACTTAACCATTTACAAATATTTTTCCAGTCTTGCTTAGCACAGTCGCTTGTTCCTGATAGTTTCCTTTGTGGCCGTGTAACGTCTATTCAAAAGCGAGGCAAGGACCCCACGTCATGTATGAATTATCGTCCCATTACAGTATCGTGTTTCTTAAGTAAGTTGCTTGAACATTTGTTACTACCAGAAATTGAGTCGAATTGTGATTTTACGCCTTTTCAATTTGGTTTTCGGAAAAGTTTCGGTTGCTCCCATGCACATCATGTTTTAAGCCGACTCATGAAAGATGCCGTAAAAGCTAAAATGTCTTTATACTGTCTTACTGTTGATATTTCTGGAGCTTTTGACAATATTGTGCACTCTCAGGCTCTATTTTCCCTTGCGTCTTCAGGTGTTAATCCTTCCGTACTAAGTTTATTGTCTTCTTGGTGTTCAAAGTCTAAAATTCAAGTTACCTGGAATGGCCAAATATCTGACCCGGTAAAAATTAATAAGGGAGTTCGTCAAGGTGCCGTATTGTCTCCTAGTATATTTAAATGCGTGCTTGCATCGTGCCTGCGTCCCCTTAGAAGTTCTGTTTTTTACGGTAATACTGGTTTGTCTTCTATTGCATATGCAGATGACGTTCTTCTTGTTGCCCGGACTCGCCGTGGACTGCTTTCTAATTTTACTATATTAACCAATGAACTATCTAAGATTGGACTGTCAGTTAATGCGTCTAAATGCGAGTTTATTTGTTTTAATAGCCCTTATGCGGTCGCTCCATTCGTTACTGGGACTGCAGTTCTACCATGTTCTTCTTTAGTTAGTTGGCTTGATCTGTGTTTCAGCCCAACACTTTCCGCTACCTGTTCATCCCTGGTGAATCAAGCCGTGAAAAACCTACGCGTCGCTTACGGAAAAATATCCCCAAACAAAAGCCGTTATAACCGCAACGGTTTGTGCATGATTTATAACGCTTATTGCGCCCCTGTGCTCTTGTTTTTATCAGGCATGGCTCATCTGTTTCGTAAGAAAGATCGACATACTGTACCTACGGCTTATTTCAGATATTGCAAATTCCTCCTCCGGCTTCCTAGATGGCACCAAAACAAAAAAATAATTGCTCGATTTGGTTTAGTAGATGTTCCTTCTCGGATTCGGTCTTCCAGTGATGATTTATGTAAAAAGACTGTCAACTTTATTCACGTTTATGACCCTCTGCAGCCTTTTTTCCATATTGATACTGGTTGATTAATCCATATTGTCTTTTGTTAGTTTCAATTTTGTATTTCTTCGCTGTTTATCGTATTTGTTTTTGTTTATTTATTCATAATACTCCATACTTTGTGTTTTTTATACTTTACGGGTAATAAAGTTCATTCATTCATTCTTGTTAATATAAATATCGATGTTAACCGTTTTTTTTAGGACTACCTGACTTTTAGAAACTAATGTGCCACTTTAGGGGAAAACTACCTCTGAAACAGGAGGCTCAATAAACGTATAGTTTTTCAGTAATTCTAAATCAATTGACTATATTGGAATATTCATACAATAGCTTTTCTCCTTCATTTGGCTAGAATTGTTGTTTTAAACCACGGAACGGCTGACAATACCGCTTTGCTGGGGAACAGACTTTTTTGCTAAAATAAATGTTTATTTTAAGCGTTATTTGTAACGCATATCTGCCCTAAAGTGGGCAGAATGTGCCACCGCGCCAATGCGCCACCGTACGTTATTACTGCTTCTGAAACAGGAGGTTCAATATGCGTGTGTTTTTTTCGGTAATTCTAAATCAGCTGACTGTCTCGGAATTTTTAAACAATAGCTTTTTGGCATTATCATGGCTAGAATCGTTGTTTTACACCAAAAAATGCACACCAAAATATCTATATTAATCGTTTATTTTGTAGAACTACCTGCACTTTTAGAAACGAATGCGCCACCGTACAGCATTACTGCCTCTCTGGCACCCCTCGCCACTCCTAAGAAGTTTTAGGTATTTTTTTAATATAGTGATATCCAATTTCTCACCCCCGCTTCTGATCCAGGTTACAACGTCTCGATCTTCGATTCTGCTGGCTTCCAACCCGGTTCAACCGATTTCTGTTCCCACCATGCCCCCTCCGATCCCAACTCCAAATTTGGCTCCGGTAGCATCAGTTCCGGATATCACACTTCTGCCATTCGATTCACGCGTCATCTAACCAAACTTAACCTTACCTACCAAGTGCAGGTTCGGTGTAGGTTCTGTCACGCTTGGTACCGTCCCCCAAGCCTATTCTAACCTACAAGATCCATGAACAAAATCAGTTTCACGCGGAGAAAAATCAATATATATATATGTTTCATGAAGAGAAAAATAAACATGCAGCAAGTTTCACGAACAAAAATCAGTTCGCAACAAGTTCCACGAACAAAAATCAGTACGCAACAAGTTCCATGAAAAAAAATCAGTTTCACGAGTAGAAAAATCAACGTACAAGTTTCACAAAGAGAAAAATCAACATGCAAAAAGTTTCATGAATAAAAATCAGCACGAAACAAGTTCTACGAATAAAAATCAGCAAGCAACAAGTTCCATGAACAAAATCAGTTTCACGAGGATATAAATCAATGTACAAGTTTTACAAAGAAAAAAATCAACCTGAAACAAGGTTCACGAACGAAAATTAGCATGAAACAAGTTCCATGAACAAAAACTGGTTCACGAGGGGAAAAATGAATGTACAAGTTTTACGAAGAGAAAAATGTAAATGCAGCTTGTTTCACTAACAAAAATTATTAAGCAACACGTTCAATTAACAAAAAATAAGCACGCAACAAAATCCATGAACAAAATCAGTTTCACGAGGAGAGATAATCTATGCACAAGTTTCACGAAGAGAAAAATCAACAAGCAACAAGTTTCACGAACGAAATTAAGCACACAGCAAGTTCCACGAACAAAAATAATCAGCACGCAGCTAGTTCAATGAAAAAAAATTAGTTTCACGGGGAAAAAATAAATACATAAGTTTCACGAAGAGAAAAAAAAATCAACAAGCAACAAGCTTCATTAACAAAAATCAGGACTGGCAAGTTCCATGATCGAAAAAAAAATCAGGACTTAATGAGTTCCATGAACAAAATCACTTCCACGAGAAGATAAACCAATGTACAAGTTTCACGAACAAAAGTCGGGACGCAGCAAGTTCCATGAACAAAAAATCAGCACGAAACAAGTTCCATGAACAAAATCAGTTTCACTAGGAATAAATCAATGTATAAGTTACACGAAGAGAAAATTAAACATACAACAAGTTTCCCGAACAAAAATCAGCGCACAACAAGTTCCACGAACAAAAATCCGCTCGCAACAGGTTCCATAAACATAATCAGTTTCACGAGGAGAAAAATCAATGTACAAGATTCATGAGCATGCAACAAGTTTTATGAACAAAAATCAGAACACAACAAGTTTCTTGGACAAAAAATCAACACGCAACAAGTTCCATGAACAAAATCAGTTCCACAAACAAAATCAGTGGCACGAAGAGCAAAATCAATCTACAAGTTTCTCGAGGCGAAAAACAAACACGCAACAAGTTTCATGAATAGATATCAGCACGCAACAAGTTCAAGTAGAAACAATTGTCAGTTTTTAGTTTAAAAATTTATTTTTTAGGAAAAAAGGTCAAAATACCCTTAGGCGTGATAATGTGCACCAGAGGGGTGTCATTTGCCAGCCATAGATTACCACGGAGGGAGACTCATACAAAATCTTGGAATCGATGGAACTTGGAGAGAAATTGACAGGATCGGAGCTGTGAAACTGGAAGGTGGAAGTATGAAATCCGGAACTGACGCTACCGGAGCTAGATTTGTATTTGGGATTGAAGGGGGCGCAGTAGGAACTGGAATCAGTTGAACCAAAATGATAGCCAGCAGAATTGGAAGTGGAACAGTTGTAATCGGAGTCAGAAGCGGGAAAAGCAGAATTAGATAGCACATCGTAAAAAAATAAATAAAAAAAGTCTTAGGAATGATGAGGGGTGCCAGAGGGGCAGTAATGCTCTACGGTGGTGCATTTATTTCTAAAGGCACAGGTAGTCCTAAAAAATAAGCAGTTAACAAAGATATTTATTTTCGCCGAAAAACTGCCCCACAGCAAAGCGGCGTTTTTAAGCATTTTGTGGTGCAAAACAACGATTCTAGCCAAAAGAATGTCAAAAAGAAATTATGTGAGAATTCTTAGATAGTCAATTGATTTAGAAGTATCGAAAATACTATACAAATGTTGAGCCTCCTGTTTCAGAGGCAGTAATGCTGTACGATGGCGCATTGGATTACAAAGGTGCAGGCAGTCCTACAAAATAACGGTTAACATAGACATTTATTTCAGTCAGAAAGACTGTCCCAAAGGAAAGCAGCATTTTCAGTCATTTCGTGGTGTAAAACAAAAATTGTAGCCAAAAGAAGGCCAAAAAGCTATTGTATGAAAATTCTGAGGTAGTCAATTGATTTAGAATTATGGAAAGAACTATAAGTGCATTGAGCCTCATGTTCCAGAGGCGGTAATGCTGAAGTTTGGCAAATTGGTTTCTAAAGGTGCAGGTAGTCCTACAAAATAGCAGTTAACATAGACATCTATTTTAGCCAGAAAAACTGTCCCACAGTAAAGCGGCCTTTTTTGTCATTTCGTGGTGTAAAACAACAATTCTAGCCAAAAGAAGGCCAAAACGCTATTGCGTGAAATTGCGAGATGGTCAATTGATTTAGAATTACCGAAGAAACTATACGCGTATTGAGCCTCCTGTTTCAGAGGCAGTAATGCCGTATGGTGGCGCATTGGGTTCTAAAGGTGTGGGTCCTACAAAATTGTAGGACAAAAGTGGTCCTTTGTGAAGGTTAGGGAAGGAGTATGCCTTAGGCGTCAAAAAGAGCGTTTCTAATTCATGGTGGGTCTTCAGATGAACGTAGCCAAATTTTCAAGCGTCACCACGTACAACACTAGTTAACGGTATATTGAGCGATTTCTTGATTGTTTTCTTGATTGCAATTTCTGGATTAAACGTATGACTTTACGTATGTTATAGGTCCTTGGAACTCCCAACTTGGTTCATGTTGCAGTACCAATTGATTTGCAAGTCAATACAGTAAAGATCATGTTGGATTATCAATTGTCTGGTCATCATCCCATAGCCTGCTGAGTCACGTTGCAATCTTTTGGTCATCATGACTCGATCAAGGTCGAAAATCGATCAAGCACTTTTTACCATGTCGGTAGATTCAATTATGGATAAAAAAAAGCATCCCTTTTTATCACAAACTTTCCCTATTGTTTCTACGTTGTATTTGTTTGTTATGGAAAGGCAGTGTGGTCTTCGTCGCTATTTTCGTCTAGCTTATGGGGAGCAGTTGACCTATGATATCTTTTATTTTATTAGTCTAGGTAAAAAACATGCTAATATTATCAATCAACAAAAATTTTTAGAATCCTGTAGAAAGGAAAACCTTAAAAAAAAAAAAATGTTTTAATAAGTGTTTTTATATTCAGTTTTAATTCTCACAATTTGATGTAAGTTCTTTTATATATATATATAGTATTGTATTGTGCTGAAGACGGCCCTTGGACATAGGGCCGAAATATCTACATAAATAATTTCCATTGTCTTGAAAAAACTTTCCCTATTGTTTCTACGTTGTATTTGTTTGTTATGGAAAGGCAGTGTGGTCTTCGTCGCTATTTTCGTCTAGCTTATGGGGAGCAGTTGACCTATGATATCTTTTATTTTATTAGTCTAGGTAAAAAACATGCTAATATTATCAATCAACAAAAATTTTTAGAATCCTGTAGAAAGGAAAACCTTAAAAAAAAAAAAATGTTTTAATAAGTGTTTTTATATTCAGTTTTAATTCTCACAATTTGATGTAAGTTCTTTTATATATATATATAGTATTGTATTGTGCTGAAGACGGCCCTTGGACATAGGGCCGAAATATCTACATAAATAATTTCCATTGTCTTGAAAAAACTTTCCCTATTGTTTCTACGTTGTATTTGTTTGTTATGGAAAGGCAGTGTGGTCTTCGTCGCTATTTTCGTCTAGCTTATGGGGAGCAGTTGACCTATGATATCTTTTATTTTATTAGTCTAGGTAAAAAACATGCTAATATTATCAATCAACAAAAATTTTTAGAATCCTGTAGAAAGGAAAACCTTAAAAAAAAAAAAATGTTTTAATAAGTGTTTTTATATTCAGTTTTAATTCTCACAATTTGATGTAAGTTCTTTTATATATATATATAGTATTGTATTGTGCTGAAGACGGCCCTTGGACATAGGGCCGAAATATCTACATAAATAATTTCCATTGTCTTGAAAAAACTTTCCCTATTGTTTCTACGTTGTATTTGTTTGTTATGGAAAGGCAGTGTGGTCTTCGTCGCTATTTTCGTCTAGCTTATGGGGAGCAGTTGACCTATGATATCTTTTATTTTATTAGTCTAGGTAAAAAACATGCTAATATTATCAATCAACCAAAATTTTTAGAATCCTGTAGAAAGGAAAACCTTAAAAAAAAAAAAAATGTTTTAATAAGTGTTTTTATATTCAGTTTTAATTCTCACAATTTGATGTAAGTTCTTTTATATATATATATAGTATTGTATTGTGCTGAAGACGGCCCTTGGACATAGGGCCGAAATATCTACATAAATAATTTCCATTGTCTTGAAAAAACTTTCCCTATTGTTTCTACGTTGTATTTGTTTGTTATGGAAAGGCAGTGTGGTCTTCGTCGCTATTTTCGTCTAGCTTATGGGGAGCAGTTGACCTATGATATCTTTTATTTTATTAGTCTAGGTAAAAAACATGCTAATATTATCAATCAACAAAAATTTTTAGAATCCTGTAGAAAGGAAAACCTTAAAAAAAAAAAAATGTTTTAATAAGTGTTTTTATATTCAGTTTTAATTCTCACAATTTGATGTAAGTTCTTTTATATATATATATAGTATTGTATTGTGCTGAAGACGGCCCTTGGACATAGGGCCGAAATATCTACATAAATAATTTCCATTGTCTTGAAAAAACTTTCCCTATTGTTTCTACGTTGTATTTGTTTGTTATGGAAAGGCAGTGTGGTCTTCGTCGCTATTTTCGTCTAGCTTATGGGGAGCAGTTGACCTATGATATCTTTTATTTTATTAGTCTAGGTAAAAAACATGCTAATATTATCAATCAACAAAAAATTTTAGAATCCTGTAGAAAGGAAAACCTTAAAAAAAAAAAATGTTTTAATAAGTGTTTTTATATTCAGTTTTAATTCTCACAATTTGATGTAAGTTCTTTTATATATATATATAGTATTGTATTGTGCTGAAGACGGCCCTTGGACATAGGGCCGAAATATCTACATAAATAATTTCCATTGTCTTGAAAAAACTTTCCCTATTGTTTCTACGTTGTATTTGTTTGTTATAGTCATGGGAAACACGTAATCAATAGCTTAATCATTTTAGTAAGCGGGACAAGCGAATTCCACGCATTTGGAATTGGTTATTTCGCAGAATCTATTTCCTTAATCATAATATTTGAAATAAGTTGCTGGTCCAGCTAAATAGGACACAGTTCTATTCAATGGAAATGGCCCTTTCAAATCCTCATGAAAACAAAAAGCATTAGAATATAAAGGTTCCCTGAAAAAAGCCTTGAAAGAAAAAGAAATCCCGAAAAAAATCTCTTAAGGTATTATGTTACAGCGATGTTTTTACCTCATTTTGTGACATCCTGCGTTTACGCTGTCATTACGTGAAATTCCATGTGTACGCTGCCATTACGTAACACCCATGTGTGCCCCCCGTCATTACATAACACCCATGTGTAATATTGCGTCCCATCCCACGTGTGCACTATCATTACGTAACCCCCACATATGCACCGCTATTACGTAACACACATATGTATACCGCCATTACGTAACAGCCATGCATGCACCATGCTCAATTTCAAGCGGGGTTTCTTACGGGCCCTAAGTCTACCTTATCACGCGCGATTGCGTTACTCCCAATAAATTCATAGAGTAACCAAAGATTACGTTATCCCCAACGTGGTAAACAATCTCATACTACGTAAAATGCACCTGCGTCTTTTAGAAAACATTCCCCATGACGTAACATGCAAACCCTGTTACGTAGGTATACTAAACACGTTCGCTATAGTATTGCGTCAGACCCACGTGTGCGAAAAAACCTCTCGAGGGGCTAGTTACTCCAATAGTTTACCCCCTATCTGCCCGGTTAAACCTGAAGATAGGTAACTACTATTGTGAACAACAAGCTTTTATCTTTGGGATTAGATTATTTAGGTAGAGTTATAGAACCTAAAGATAAAACAATAACGAGAAGACAACATGGAAATTCCACAACTACTTGAAAAATAAAGGATGTGTAAATATATTCAGAGGAGCAATTCCCACGTTCTCCTTAATGAGAAAAGGACTCGAAAAGGAACTAAGAAACGTACATAAGAAACTAAAAATTTAGTACCTGGAGTATAGATACTATGAGTTTAGCATGGCAGGGTGTAAAGTGGCGGGCCTGATAAATTCCAAAATTCTTAAAATCCACAATGACTGTCAGTCCTTTCTCAACGGTGGCTTTGCATGTTGCTGCAATTCTGAGGAGAGTTATGTTTAGATGGTGAATCTCGTCCACTGAACACACCTTTGGATTCCATGGACCTGAAAGTTCAAAAAATTGTAAGAATGTTTTAGAAGTACATAAAACTCTAGAAGAGGACACAATGTATCTTAAAAATCCAACAGATAAACACAGAAACGAGAGTCCATATGAAAACAGTATTAACAGGGTGCCGAACGGAGTTCACCAGTCTTGTTTGGGCAACCGCCCAGTATTGGTATTTGAGCCACCTGTCTCAGATTTGAGCTATCTGTCTCAATCTTGAACCTCCAGTAGCGTTTTATTCTAATTTCACTCGAGAAAGAGTGGTTTTCATTGGCTGTCAGTGATGCTTTGATTAAAGGCATATTATATAACTTTGTCTTTCAATGGCTTTGCGTCAGTGAAGAACGCTTCTGACTAACTGAGAGTGATGTTTTGCGATCAGTTTCATCCAATCAAAAAGTCCATTACACACTACTGTTGGCTCAAATTTGATACACATGGTACAATTTCAAATAGTACCCAAACGCACAGATCCAAAATAGTAATACTGGGGGGCTAGGTTTTAGAAACGGCCGTGATACGTCTGGATCGCGTTCACCACCCTGATTATGTGTGAGGAGGAATTTCTCTCAAGTGTGAGGAGGAGCTGTAAAAGTCACAAGATTTCTAAGTTCAGGACATTTGATCCAATCGGTCGGGCCATACACAATTACGGCTATGTGCCACCCTGGTTTAATGCTTAGCCTTCTGGGCATTGGGTAGAACTCGTTTAGAAGCAATTGCTTTTTATGACCATGAAACTCAGGGAGTTTTTTTCGAGATGACGATAAAATTTAAAGAAAGGATAACCAAACTTTTTTTTAACTTTTTTTTCTAAAATCGTGAAACATGTTTCTCTTTTGACGATACTTCCATTATTTAATCTTTACTAAACTAAGGGCTTACAACTTGCAGAAAATGTGCATGTTAAAACCTGTCGGGGAATTCCATTTGCTTCTATTGCTAATTAGTTTTATGGCACTTGGTATTAACCAAGTGACATATAGCGATCGCAAATTCTGTCGGTCTCTCGGTCCCAGTTTTGCTACTTTAGGCACTTCCAGGTAAGCTAGGACGATGAAATTTGGCAGGCGTATCAGGGACTGGACCAGATTAAATTAGAAATAGTCGTTTTCCCGATTTGACCATCTGGGGGGGGAGTGGTGGGCCCGTTAATTCGGAAAAAATAGAAAAATTGAAGTATTTTTAACTTACGAACGGTTGATCAGATCTCAATAAAATTTAATGTTTGGAAGGATACCGTGTCTCAGAGCTGTTATTATAAATCTTGACCGGATCTGGTGAAATTGGGGGGGGGGAGTTGGGAGGGGGAAACCTAAAATCTTGGAAAACAATTAGAGTGGAGGGATCGGGATGAAACTTGGTGGGAAAAATAAACACAAGTCCTAGACACATGATTGACATAAACGGAACGGATCCACTTTCTTTGGGGTAGTTGGGGGGGGGGGGGGTTATTTCTGAAAAATTAGAAAAAATGAGGTATTTTTAACTTACGAACGGGTTATCAGGGTTATTACGAACGGGAGAATAAGAATTAGAATATTTTTCTGAAAAATTAGAAAAAATGAGGTATTTTTAACTTACGAACGGGTGATCAGATCTCAATGAAATTTGATATTTAGAAGGGTATCGTGTCACAAAGGTCTTTTTTTAAGTCCCGACCGGATCTGGTGACATTGGGGGGAGTTTAGGGCGGGGGAACCTAAAATCATGGAAAACGCTTAGATTGGAGGGATCGGGATGAAACTTGGTGGGAAAAATAAGCAGAAGTCTTAGATACTTGATTTACATAATTGGAACGGATCCGCTCTATTGGGAGGGTGGGGGGAGTTAATTCTGAAAAATTAGAAAAATGACGTATTTTAACTTACGAAGGAGTGATCGGATCTTCATGAAACTTCATATTTAGAAGGACCTTGTGACCCAGATCTCTTATTTTAAATCTCAACCGGATCCAGCGTAATTGGGGGGGGGGAGTTGAGGAGAACCGGAAATCTTAGAAGATACTTAAGCGGTGAGATCAGGATGAAACTGGACGGGAAGAATAAAAACCTGTCTAAGAGAAAAGACTGACATAATCGTACCGGATCTGCTCTCTTTGGTGGAGTTGGGTGAGGGGGAGGGTAATTTTGAACATTGAGGTATTTTTAACGTACGTAAGGGTGACCAGATCTTAATGAAATTTGATATTTAGAAGGGTTTAAAGCTCTAATTTTAAATTCAGACCAGATCCTGTGACATTAGGGGGAGTTGGAGGGGAAAACCAGAATTCTTGGAAAACGTGAAAATTGGGGTATTTTTATTTTACGAATAGGTGATCGGATCTTACTGAAATTTGATATTTAGAAGGAATTCATGTCTCAGAGCTCTTATTTCAAATCTCAACCAGATCTTTTGACACTAGGGGGAGTTGGAGGGGGAAATCTTGGAAAACACTTGGAGTGGAGGAATCGGGATGAAGCTTGGTGGATTGAATAAGCAAATGTCCTTGATACGTGATCGACGGAACCGTACTGGATTCGCTCTCTTTGGGGGAGTTGGGGGGAGGGGTTCCGTGATTTGGCGAGTTTGGTGCTTCTGGACGTACTAGGACGATGAAAATTGGTAGGCATGTCAGGGAGCTGCAAAAATTGACTTGATAAAGTCGTTTTCCCAGATTCGACCATCGGGAGGGGGGGGGGCTAAAGGGAGAGGAAAAATTAGAACAAGAGCTAACAGCTCATATGGCACTTGTGACGAGGCGAGAAGAGCTAAGAGCCAAGAGATCATATGGTATGAGCTCTAACAAAATTCTATGAATCAATAGATTGATTTAAAAAGGAAAATAAGAGGCTTAATGCCGGTCAAGATTTAAAATAAGAGCTCTGAGTCACAAAGTCCTTCTAAATATCAAAATTCATTAAGATCCGATCACCCACTCGTAAGTTATAAATACCTAATTTTTTCTAATTTTTCCTCTCCCTTTTGCCCCCCAGATGGTCAAATCTGGGAAAACGACTTTATCAAGTCAAATTGTGCAGCTCCCTGACACGCCTACCAATTTTCATCGCCCTAGCACGTCCAGAAGCACCGAACTCGCCAAATCACTGAACCCCTCCCCCCAGCTCCCCCAAAGAGAGCGAATCCAGTACGATTCTGTCAATCACGTATCAAGGACATTTGTTTATTTTATCCACCAAGCTTCATCCCGATTCCTACACTCCAAGTGTTTTTCCAAGATTTCCCCCTCCAAATCCCCACAATGTCAAAAGATCTGGTCGGGATTTGAAATCAGAGCTCTGAGACATGAATTCCTTCTAAAAATCAAATTTCATTACGATCCGATCATCTATTCGTAAGATATAAATACTCCAATTTTCATGTTTTCCAAGAATTCCGGTTTCCCCCTCCAACTCCCCCGAATGTCACAGGATCTGGTCGGAATTTGAAATTAGAACTTTAAAGCACAAGATCCTTCTAAATATCAAACTTCATTAAGATCTGGTCACCCTTTCGTAAGTTCCAAATACCTCAATTTTCAAAATTACCCCCCCCCCCCCAATTCCACCAAAGAGAGCAGATCCGGTCCAGTTATGTCAGTCACGTATCTTAGACAGGTTTCTATTCTTCCCATCCAGTTTCATCCTGATCTCACCGCTTTAAGTATTTTCTAAGATTTCCGGTCCCCCCAACTGCCCCCCACCCCAATTACGCTTGATCCGGTTGAGATTTAAAATAAGATATCGGAGTTACGAGGTCCTTCTAAATATGAAGTTTCATGAAGATCCGATCACTCCTTCGTAGTTAAAAAATACGTCATTTTTCTTATTTTTCAGAATTACCCCCCCCCCCCCCCGCAACTGAGCGGATCCGTTCCAATCATGTAAATCACTTATGCAAGACTTCTGCTTATTTTTCCAACCAAGTTTCATCCCAATCCCTCCAATCTAAGTGTTTCCCATCATTTTAGGTCTCCCCACCCCAAACTTCCCCCAATGTCACCAGATCTGGTCAGGATTTAAAATAAGAGCTTTGAGACACGATATCCTTCTAAAAATCAAATTTCATGGAGATCCAATCACCCGTTCGTAAGTTAAAAATACCTCATTTTTTCTAATTTTTCAGAATTAACCCCCCCCCCCAACTACCCCAAAGAGAGCGGATCCGTTCTGGTTATGTCAATCATGTATCTAGGACTCGTGTTTTTTTTTCCACCAAGTTTCATCCCGATCCCTCCACTCTAAGTGTTTTCCAATTTTTAGGTTTCTCCCTCCCAACTCCCCCCCCCCAATGTCACCAGATCCTGTCGGGTTTAAAATAAGAGTTCTGAGCCACGATATCCTTCTAAATATCAAATTTCATTGAGATCCGATCACCCGTTCGTAAGTTAAAAATCCCTCATTTTTTTTTATTTTTTCAGAAATACCCCCCCCCCCAACTACCCAAAAGAGAGCGGATCCGTTCCGTTTATGTCAATCATATATCTAGGACTTGTGTTTATTTTTCCCACCATGTTTCATCCCGATCCCTCCACTCTAAGTGTTTTCCAAGTTTTAGGTTTCCCCCTCCCAACTCCCCGCCCCCATCACCAGATCCGGTCGGGGTTTAAAATAAGAGCTCTAAGACACGATATCCTTCTAAACATCAAATTTCATTGAGATCCGATCACCCGTTCGTAAGTTGAAAATACCTCATTTTCCTAATTTTTAAGGATTACTCCCACCCCCAACTACCCCAAAGAGAGCAAATCAGTTCCGATTATGTCAATCATGTATCTGGGACTTGCGCTTATTTTTCCCATCAAGTTTCATCCCGATCCCTCTACTCTAAGTGTTTTCCAAGATTTTAGGTTTCCCCCCTCCAACTCCCCCCAATGTCATCAGACCCAGTCGGGATTTAAAATAAGAGCTCTGAGACACAATATCATTCCAAACATCAAATTTCATTAAGATCCAATCACCTGCTCATAAGTTAAAAATACTTCATTTTTTCTATTTTTTCCGAATTAACCGGCCCCTACTCCCCCCCCCCAGATGGTCAAATCGGGAAAACGACTATTTCTAATTTAATTTGGTCCGGTCCCTGATAGGCTTGCCAAATTTCATCGTCCTAGCTTACCTGGAAGTGCCTAAAGTAGCAAAACCGGGACTTTAGGTTTTCCCCCTCCAACTCCCCCCAATGTCATCAGATCCGGTCGGGATTTAAAATAAGAGTTCTGAGACACAATATCATTCCAAACATCAAATTTCATTAAGATCCAATCACCCGCTGATAAGTTAAAAATACTTCATTTTTTCTATTTTTTGCGAATTAACCGGGCCCCCACTCCCCCCCAGATGGTTAAATCGGCAAATCGAGAAAACGACTATTTCTAATTTAATCTGGTCCGGTCCCTGATATGCTTGCCAAATTTCATCGTCCTAGCTTACCTGGAAGTGCCTAAAGTAGCAAAACCGGGACCGACAGACCGACAGACAGACCGACAGAATTGGCGACTGCTATATGTCACTTGGTTAATACCAAGTGCCATAAAAAATTAGGTATTATAACAAACGAGTGGGTGATCGGATCTTAATGAATTTTGATATTTAGAAGAACATCGTGACTCAGAGCTTTATTTTAAATCCTGACCGGCATTAAGCCTCTTATTTTTCTTTTAAATCAATCTATTGATTCGTAGAATTTTGCTAGAGCTCATACCATATGATCTCTTGGCTCTTAGCTCTTCTTGCCTCGTCATAAGTGCCATATGAGCTCTTAGCTCTTGTTGGTGTTTAGACACCCAGCAGAAACTGATAAGAGAAATCTTTTTGCTAGGATTAAAGGGTAGGGATGAGAAAGATTGAAAGCCTGAAAGGACACTGACAACTTGAAAGATTGAAGTTATTTTTTTCATTAGGTACTCAAAATATGAAACAATACAAGAAGAATCTTTGCTAAATATTCGTTTTTCTTTTTAAACGTTTGTCTTTTATTTCCCACCTAAAAAAAGGATATTGAATCTGATTTTTATAAAAGAAAGTTAAAATTTCCCGACGAAAAATAAATGACAAACATCCAAAAAATACATATATATATATATATATATATCTATATATATAAAAATAAGTTGTCTGTCTGTGGATGGATGGATGGATGTGTCAGGTGACGTCACCTGAAAAAACTGGATTAGGTGACGTCAAAACTGAAAAAACTAAAAAAAGGCAAAAACTACAAAAAAAACTAAAAACTAATAAAAAAAATAAAAAAGCTAAAAAACTAAAAAAACTATAAAGGTAAAAACCAATAAAAAACTAAAAAAAAAACTGAAAAAACTAAAAAAAGGCAAAAACTACAAAAAAAAACTAAAAACTAATAAAAAAAGTAAAAAAGCTAAAAAACTAAAAAAACTAAAAAAACTAAAAAAAGGTAAAAAACTAAAAAAAATAAAAAATAAAAAAAAACTAAAAAAAAGGAAAAAACTGAAAAATAAGCTAAAATAAAGGTAAAAACCAATAAAAAACTAAAAAAAAAAGGAAAAAACTAATAAATGACGACACTCAAAGAGAAAGCGACCAGGACAAAAGGAATGTTCGATTAGCAATCAACAAAGCACCGGGACACAGGGAGTATAAATGACGACCAGGACATAAGTAAAAAAAAAAAAACTATCTATATATATAAAAATAAGTTGTTTGTGGATCTGTGGATCGTGGATCAGGTGACGTCACCTGAAAAAACTGGATCAGGTGACGTCAAAACTGAAAAAACTAAAAAAAGGCAAAAACTACAAAAAAAACTAAAAACTAATAAAAAAAATAAAAAAGCTAAAAAACTAAATAAACTAAAAAAAGGCAAAAACTACAAAAAAAACTAAAAACTAATAAAAAAGCTAAAAAACTAAAAAAACTAAAAAAAAGGCAAAAACTACAAAAAAACTAAAAACTAATAAAAAAAATAAAAAAGCTAAAAAACTAAAAAAACTAAAAAAACTAAAAAAAGGTAAAAAACTAAAAAAACTAAAAACTAAAAAAAAACTAAAAAAGGTAAAAACTAAAAGAACTAAAAAAGAAAAAAATAAATGACGACACTCAAAGAGAAAGCGACCAGGACAAAAGGAATGTTCGATTAGCAATCAACAAAGCACCGGGACACAGGGAGTATAAATGACGACCAGGACACAAGTAAAAAAAAAAATTAACAAAACTAAAAAGAAGGTAAAAACTACAAAAAAACTAAAAAGAAAAAAAAACTAAAAACTAATAAAAAAACTAAAAAATCTAAAAATCTAAATAAACTAAAAAAGAAAAAAAAAAGGAAAAAAATAAAGGAGAAAAACAAAACTAAAAAACGAATGTATATACAGACCGGTACACCGGGATACAAATGACGACCGGGACACAGGGAATATAAATGACGACCGGGACACAGGGACACAACTACAACGGGGACACCGGGGGAAACAGGGGGATGTAAATGACGACCGGGACACCGGGACAGGGAATGGTCGATTAGCAATCACCATCAACAAAGCTCAAGGGCAATCATTAGAATCATGAGGTATAGATCTGAATACAGATTGTTTTCCCATGGACCATTATATGTTGCATGTTCAAGAGTCGGTAAACCTGACAATCTATTTATATGCAAAGACAATGGGACAGCAAAGAATGTTGTATATTCGCAAGTTTTACGTAGTTAAAACCATATATATTTATCTATCTATATTCACAGGTGGGACATAGGGACACAACTACAATGGCGCGTAACTATTATGGCGCGTAACGACTTACGCGCGCGGGGGGGCTTGGGGGGGGCGCGAAGCGCCCCCACCAACTAGGTGTTGGGGTGGCGCGAAGCGCCACCCCAACAGCTAGTATATATATATATATATATATATATATATATATATATATATATATATATATATATATATATATAGAGAGAGAGAGAGAGAGAGAGAGAGAGAGAGAAAGAGATAAAGAGAAAGAGAGAAGCACAGAGAGAGGGAGAGTGATGGATCGTAAAGCCTAATCTTTTCAGAATCTACTAACTTTGTTGGAAAGTAGTAAGAACAATTATTTCCTTTTGGTGCGCTCTTCAGTCATTATTCTGGGAAGGATTACCATAAATATTGCAAATGTGCTTCCTCTGGCAACCCTGTTTCTAAATATTAGTTCTAAATTAATTGAACAAAAATATTACTCACCAACGCGAAAAAGGAAAAGATAGGAGCCATCCTTCATTCTGACAAGAGTAGTTAGTTCCTGTTGAAGTGCTGGCCAAGGAGAAGTGATATCAAAGTCAAATAAATGAGAGTGCACTTTCCTCATTTCCCAATAGTTTCTTAGCTAAAATCAAATACATCAATAAAAAGATATACTAATTCTCAACAGTTTACACCTGAAACATAACAACGATTAAAACCGGAAACTAAGGGCTATTTCACTAGGATTTATGATGAAAAAATCCCTAGACGTATGATGAAATAAAATATTAAACAGTTCGTGGTAAAGAACTGTAAGTAAGGAGCGACCCGGTCCAATAGCAACCGAAACTCTAAAAACGGAATTTTTATAGGAATAGATACATCAAAAGAATTGGATCTTATGCTGATTTTCAATATGTAAGTTTCATCAAGTTTAGTCTTACCCGTCAAAAATTACGAGCCTGGGAAAATTTGCCCTATTTTCGAAAAAAGGGGAAACACCCCCTAAAAGTCATAGAATATTAATGAGAATCACACCATCAGATTCAACGTATCAGAGAACCCTACCGTAGAGGTTTCAAGCTCCTATCTTAAAAACATGTGACATTTTGAATTTTTTGCCAGAACACAAATCACGGATGCGTGTTTATTTGTTGTTTTTTTTGTTGTTTTTTCCCCAGGGGTGATCTTACCGACCCAGGGGTCCTAGAATGACGCTAGAGGGCTCCTTCGAACGGAAATTAAAAGTTCTAGTGCACTTTTAAGTGACCAAAAAATTGGTGGGCAACCCCCTCCCACGCTGATTTTTTCCCCAAAGTCACCGGATAAAAATTTTGAGATAGCCATTTTGTTCAACATAGTCGAAAAATCTAGTAACAATGTCTCTGAGGACGACTTAATCCCCTATAGTCCCCAGGGGAGGGGTTGCAAGTTATGAACTTTGTCCATTGTTTACATATAATATTGGTTTTTCGGAAGTTTATAAAGTTTTCAGGGGGGATTTTTCTGCAAGAGGATTGGGGCTCAGGGGAAGGGGTTACGAGGGGAGAATCTTTTCATGGAGGAATTTTTCATGGGGGAAAAGAATTTTCCATGAAGGGAGCACCGGTCTTCCCAGCATTATTTAAAAAACGATCAGAAATTACATGAAAAAAAAAACAAGTTTCATCAAATGAAAGTAAGGAGCAACATTAGAACTTAAAACGAATAGAAAGTTTTACATATATGAGGGGTTCATCCTCTCGTCACTACCTCGCTCTTTACGCCAAGTATTTTTAGTACTTTCAAAAGAGCTATTTATTCTAATTAAACGGTCTTTGTGATTCAGGGGTCATTCTTAAAGAATTAGAACAAAATTCGAAGTTTAGTGTAAAGAGCAAGGTATTGACGAGGGGGTGAATCCCCTTATATATTTAATAATTTTTATTTGTTTTAAGTTATAATGTTGCTCCTTACTTTCAGTTGAAAAAACTTGTTTTTTTATTTAATTTAAAAAAAAAGCAACGGGTTTAGGCCAATTTAGAAAATAGAAAAGTGGCAAATATCTTAGGCTGAAATTCCTGGTCCTTCTTCAGTGTCTAATTAAAATTATAAATAATTTTGTTAAAGACTTTCGTAATAAAAACAATTGATTAAAATTTAAAAAAAAATAAAAATTAAAAATCATAAAGTATTCAATGAACCGTATACAATTTTGAGCAGCATAATCAGTTGTGTCCCAATTAGTTGTGTTTTAATTTTTCCAGATGCAGCTCAAAATGGTGAATTCTTGCTTCTTGTAATTTTAAACCCTGTTTTTATCACGAAGCTTTTTAGCATTTAAATACGCACTGAAGACGGAAAATGAATGTCGGTCGGAGACATCTGCAACTTTTTTGGTATATATTCCCATTGGCCTAAACTCGTTTTTTTATTCTAATATTTTTAATCTTCATGTCTCATGTATTCAGACTCAATCAATTATACTAGACACACATGCAAAGGTTCTCATGGAACACCTCACATGATGTCAAAACTTTTCGCATTTAACACCGTGCTTTTATATTTTTTCTTATAATTTACCTTTTTTATGTGTGTTTCTCCTCACAAATTTACTGTGCCCTCCAAAACAGAAAGTTCTATGTAAGTACCTTACTAGGTGACAATAATTTTGTAGATTTAGTTGTATAGTTTTTATCAAACAGTTCGTGGTAACGAACTGTAGTAAGGAGCGACCCGGCTCAATAGTAACCAAAACTCTAAAAAATGAAATTTTGATACCAATACCTACATCAAAAGAATCTCATTTTAATGCTGATTTTAAATATATAAGTTTCATCAAGTTTAGTCTTACCCATCAAAAGTAACGAGCCTGAGAAAATTTGCGTTATTTTAGAAAATAGGGGGAAACGCCCCCTAGAAGTCATAAAATCTTAACGAAAATCACACCATCAGATTCAGCGTATCAGAGAACCCTACTGTAGAAGTTTCAAGCTCCTATCTACAAAAATGTGGAATTTTGTATTTTTTGCCAGAAGGCAGATCACGGATGCGTGTTTATTTGTTTTTTTTGTTTTGTTTTGTTTTTTTTTTCCCAGGGATGATCGTATCGACCCAGTTGTCCTAAAATGTTGCACGAGGGCTCATTCTAACGGAAATGAAAAGTTCTAGTGCCCTTTTTAAGTGACCAAAAAGATTGGAGGGCACCTAGGCCCCCTCCCACGCTAATTATTTTACCAAAGTCAACGGATCAAAATTCTTAGATAGCCATTTTATTCAGCGTAGTCGAAAAACCTTATAACTATGTCTTTGGGGACGACTTACTCCCCAACAGTCCCCGTGGGAGGGGCAACAAGTTACAAACTTTGACCAGTGCTTACATATATGATGATTATTTGGAAGTGTACAGACGTTTTCAGGAGGATTTTTTTGGTTGGGGGAGGGGTTGAGAAGAGGGGAATATGCTGGGGGAATTTTCCATCGATAATTTGTCATGGGGGAAAAAAATCTCCATGAAGGGAGCGCAGGATTTACTAGCATTATTTAAAAAAAAACAATGAAAAAATAAATATGAAAAAGTTCTTTCAGCTGGAAGTAAGGAACAGCATTAAAACTTAAAACAAACAGAAATTATTATCCATATGAGGGGCTCACCTCCTCCTAATACCTCGCTCTTTACGCTAAAGTATTTTTAGTAATTTCAACTATTTATTCTACGGCTTTTGTTATTCAGGGGTCATTCTTAATGAATTGGGACAAAATTTAAGCTTTAGTGTAAAGAGGGAGGTACTGACGAGGGGGCAAATCCCCTCATATATGTAATAAAAATATGAGAATACAAAAGTTCTTTGCATAAGCTAATTTATAAGTTACGTAAATCTTTTACTAATAAAAAGATTCGTAAAAAATTAGAAGTTCTAGTTGCCGTTTTAATTAACCAAAAAATAGGAGGGCAACTAGGCTTCCTCCCCCACTCTTTTTTTCTCAAAATCATTCGATCAAAATTATGAGAAAGCCATTTAGCCAAAAACAAAAAAAAAATGCAGATTTCGTTTTAATTATTCATCTGCAGAGAGCCAAAATCAAAACATGCATTGATTCAAGAACGTTCAGAAATTAAATAAAAAAACAAGTTTTTTTTAACTGATAAGGAGTGACATTAAAACTTAAAATGAACAGAAATTGCTTCGTATATGAAAGAGGCTGCTTCCTCATCAACGGCCCGCTCTTTACGCTAAAGTTTTTTACTGTTTTAAAAAGAAGAATTGAGAAAAAGAGTCAAACTTTAGCGTAAAGAGCGGGGCGTTGATGAGGAAGCAGCCTCTTTCATATACGAAGTAATTTCTGTTCTTTTTAAGTTTTAATGTCGCTCCTTACTTTCAGTTAAAAAAAACTTGTTTTTTTTTTATTTAATAGCTGTATATATTTAGTTGTATAGTTGTATAGATTTATAGATTGTATAGATTTCAAACAGATCGTGGTAACGAACTGTAGTATGGAGCAACCCGGCTGAATAGTAACCAAAACTCTAAAAAATGGAATTTTGATATCAATAGCTACATCAAAAGAATCGCATTTTAATGTTGATTTTAAATATATAAGTTTAATCAAGTTTTGTCTTACCCATCAAAAGTTCCGAGCCCAAGAAAATTTGCCTTATTTTAGAAAACAGGGGGAAACAACCCCTAAAAGTCATAGAATCTTAACGAAAATTACACCATGACATTCAACGTATCAGAGAACCCTATCGGAGAAATTTCAAGCTCCTATCTACAAAAATGTGGAATTTTGTATTTTTTGCCAGAACGGATGCGTGTTTATTTATTTGTTGTTGTCTTTTTCCAGGGGTGATCGTATCGACCCAGTGGTCCTAGAATCTTGCGAGAGGGCTCATTCTAATGGAAATGAAAAGTTCTAGTGCCCTTTTTAAGTGACCAAAAAGATTGGAGGGCACCTAGGCCCCCTGCCATGCCAATTATTTTCCCAAAGTCACGAAACCAAAATTCCGAGATAGCCATTTTATTCAGCGTAGTCAAAAAACCTTATAACTATGTCTTTGGGGACGACTTACTCCCCCAAAGTCCCCGTGGGAGGGGCCACAAGTTACAAACTTTGACCAGTGCTTACATATATGATGATTATTTGGAAGTGTTATTTTGATAGAAGAACTCTCTTTATTAACTACTAATTACAAAAACTATAAATACACACAACCGCCCTGGGGAAGGCTCAAAGAGCCTGATGTTGGACGGCTGCAATCCTCTGATTCTCAACCTAATTTAATAAGAAAAAAAAAAACAGAAACTAAAAAAAACGGAAACTAAAGAAGGACAAAACACTCTCACTCAATTACTCCTTAATACCAGAATATAAATAAATAAAGGCTAACAATAATTAAAAAAAAAGAAGAAAAAGAAAAAAAAGAATTATCTCCCCACTTCCAATAAATGTTTTTTTTTAATTTACTTTAAACAACCCAATATGTTCCGCCTCCCTAATGCCAGCTGGGATATCATTCCAAATAGCCGGAGCTAAATACCTAATTCCGAAAGCTGCACGTGTGGTGTCTCGGTACTCAACAATAAAATTATCTGCCTCTCTAGTCTCATACCCATGGAGTGAACGATTCACTCGAAAAAAAAACTGGTAAAAACTGGAGGACATACATCATTGCAACATCGATACGCAAAAACAGCAGCTTGATAATCTCGAATCTGATCAATGTTAAGCACTCGTAATTTCTTAAAACATGACGCGGTATCATTCACATTTTCTACATAATTACCAAGAAGACGTACTGTTTTATTTTGTAGGATCTGCACTATTTTAAAATTTGCATAGAAATTACTAGACCAAAGGACACAACCATAAGAAATATAAGGCGCAACAATGGTGCGGTATAATAATAAAAGAACTGGTAATGGTAAAACATGCTTTAATCGACGCAAAATTCCCAAACCTCTAGCAACTTTAGCTGCAACAAGATCACTATGGTTCTTCCAAGATAGATTACAATCAAGCTGGAACCCCAAATAACGCACTTCATGCAGTTGTGACAGAGGCCTGCCGTTTAAAAAATATCTTTTTATCAACACATGGAGGTGTACAGACGTCTGAGTGTACAGACGTTTTCAGGGGGATTTTTAGGTTGTGGGGGGGGGTAGATAAGAGGTGGATATGTTGGGGGAACTTTCCATGGAGGAATTTGTCATGGGGAAGAAAATTTTCATGAAGGGAGCGCAGGATTTTCCAGCATTATTAAAAAAAAACAATGAACAAATAAGTATGAACAAGTTTTTCAACTGAAAGTAAGGAGAAGCATTAAAACTTAAAACGAACAGAAATTATTACGCATATGATGGGCTCACCTCCTCCTAATACCTCGCTCTTTACGCTAAAGTATTTTTAGTAATTTCAACTGTTTATTCTACGGCTTTTGTGAATCAGGGGTCATTCTTAAGAAATTCGGACAACATTTAAGCTTTAGTGTAAAGAGCGAGGGGGTGAACCTCTTCATATACGTAATAAAAACATGAGAATACAGAAGTTCGTTACGTAAGCTAATTTTTAAGTTACATATATCTTTTACTAATAAAAACATTCGTAAAAAATTAAAAGTTCTAGTTGCCTTTTTAAGTAACCAAAAAATCGGAGGGCAACTAGGCCTCCTCCCCCGCTCCTTTTTTTCTCAAAATCATTCGATCAAAAATATAAGAAAGCCAGTTAGGCAAAAAAAATAAATATGCAATTTTCGTTTTAATTATTCATCTGCGGAGAGCCAAAATCAAAACATGCATTGACTCAAAAACGTTCAGAAATAAAATAAAAAAAAACAAATGTTTTTAACGAAAAGTAATGAGCGACATTAAAACTTAAAACGAACAGAAATTACTTCGTATATGAAAGGGGCTGCTTCCTCATCAATGCCCCGCTCTTTATGCTAAAGTTTTTTACTGTTTTAAAAAGTAGAGTTAAGAGAAAGAGTCAAACTTTAGCGTAAAGAGTGGGGTGTTGATGAGGAAGCAGCCCCTTTCATATACGAAGTAATTTCTGTTCGTTTTAAGTTTTAATGTCGCTTCTTACTTAGTAAAAATAATTTACTAAGGATTAAGTTTGTTTTGACAAATAGCAGAAATGTTTCACCAATAAATACATTTTTGGTGTAAGATTAGCAGAATTTTGAATTAATTTTTGCTAAATCTAGGTAAGGCCAATGATAAGTTTCCATTATTTTTTGAATGAAAAATTCAAAAAATAAAAATAAGAATTCAAATGATAAATTAGCTAAAACGGGCGTAAGACTTTATTGCATTTTAGGAAATATAGGTAGAAAAGGATAGAAAACAAAAATGATAACTGAAAAAAAAAATAGAAGAAAGTGTAACCTGTTTTCCTTTAACATTGAAACAAAGTAGCTTACTTAGACTGTTGAAAAACTAAGTTTATTTAGTTTCTTTACTAAAGGTAATTAATTACCATAATTACTTTAATTCACTTACTAGTTTAAGAGCTCTATTCTTGTCCCATTTTCGACAGTTTAGGAAGGTCAACAAGAATTCATCCGTCGTAATATAATCCAGTTCTTGCTCTAAAATAGAAAAGAAATACATATGACTTAAGTTTTTTAGAGAATGGAGATAGGGAGTTAACAAAATGGTTGTAAATTCTGTTTGCAAAGAAAAATCTCTTTCGGGGACAGAAACCGATGGAAAAGGAGGTTTCCCAGCAAACGGGTTAAGCCTCGTCATCCACCCTGCCATCAGCATTTTCTAGAAAAGGATCACTTTTGACTATTCGGCTATGATTGGACAACCATTATGATTGAGAAGACTACATGGCGATGGAGATGCCTTCTAAGATTTCGAAGACTATGATTTCTTTTTGGTCAAACCCACGTCCTGCTGCTGGCAGGTTAGATTATATCAATCAAGACAAGGCTTTAGTTTGTCGTTACAGACATAACAAGAGCTAAGAGCTCATATGGCACTTGTGACGAGGCAAGAAGAGCTAAGAGCCAAGAGCTCATATGGTATGAGCTCTAACAAAATTCTAAGAATCAATAGATTGATTTAAAAGGAAAACCAGAGGCTTAATGCCGGTCAGGATTTAAAATAACAGCTCTGAGTCACGATGTCCTTCTAAATATCAAAACTCATTAAGATCCGATCACCCATTCGTAAGTTATAAATACCTTATTTTTTTCTAATTTTTCCTCTCCTTTTAGCCCCCCAGATGGTCAAATCTGGGAAAATGACTTTATCAAGTCAGTTTGTGAAGCTCCCTGACATACCTACCAATTTTCATCGTCCTAGCACGTCCAGAAGCACCAAACTCGCTAAATCACTGAACCCCTCCCCACAACTCCCCCAAAGAGAGAGAATACAGTACGGTTACGTCAATCACGTATCAAAGACATTTGCTTATTCTATCCACCAATCTTCATCCCGATTCCTCCACTTCAAGTGTTTTCCAAGATTTCCCCCTCCAACTCCCCCCCATGTCAAAAGATCTGGCCGGGATTTGAAATAAGAGCTCTGAGACATGAATTCCTTCTAAATATCAAATTTCATTAAGATCCGATCACCTATTCGTAAGATAAAAATACCCCAATTTTCACGTTTTCCAAGAATTCCGGTTTCCCCCTCCAACTCCCCCCAATGTCACAGGATCTCGTCTGAATTTAAAATTAGAGCTTTAAAGCACAAGATCTTTCTAAATATCAAATTTCATTAAGATCTGGACACCTTTTCGTAAGTTACAAATACCTCAATTTTCAAAATTACCCCCCCCCCAACTCCACCAAAGAGAGCAGATCTGGTCCGGTTATGTCAGTCACGTATCTTAGACAGATTTTTATCCTTTCCATCCAGTTTCATCCTGATCCCTCCGTTTTAAGTATTTTATAAGATTTCTGGTCCCCATCAGGTCGGGATTTAAAATAAGAGCTTTGAGACACGATATCCTTCTAACTATCAAATTTCATTGAGATCCGATCACCCGTTCGTAAGTTAAAAATACCTCGTTTTTTTCTAATTTTTCAGAATTACCCTCCCCCCCAACTACCCCAAAGAGAGTGGATCCGTTCCGGTTATGTCAATCATGTATCTAGGACTTGTGCTTATTTTTCCCACCAAGTTTCATCCCGATCCATCCACTCTTAAGTGTTTTCCAAATTTTAGGTTCCCCCCCCCCAATGTCACCAGATCCGGTCGGGATTTAAAATAAGAGCTCCAAGACACGATATCCTTATAAATATTAAATTTCATTGAGATCCAATCACCCGTTCCTAAGTTAAAAATACCTCATTTTTTCTAATTTTTCAGAATTAGCTCCCCACCCCAACTACCCCAAAGAGAGCGGATCCGTTTCGGTTATGTCAACCATGTATCTAGGAATTGTGTTTATTTTTCCCACCAAGTTTCATCCCGATCCCTCCACTCTAAGTGTTTTCCAAGATTTTAGGTTTCCCCTTCCCATATCCCCCCAATGTCACCAGATCCGGTCGGGATTTAAAATAACAGCTCTGAGATACGATATCCTTCCAAACATCAAATTTCATTAAGATCTGATCAACCGTTCGTAAGTTAAAAATACTTCAATTTTTCTATTTTTTCCGAATTAACGCACCCCCACCCCAGATGGTCAAATCTAAAAAACAACTATTTCTAATTTAATCTGGTCTGGTCCCTAATACGCCTGCCAAATTTCATCGTCCTAGCTTACCTGAAAGTGCCTAAAGTAGTAAAACCGGGACCGACAGACAGACCGACAGAGTTTGCGATTGCTATATGTCAATTAATACCAAGTGCCATAAAAACATGCGTTTTTCTTGAGGAAGGGAACGCTTCCAGTAAAAGACAAAAATTTGTGAAAACGCAAAAAAATATACGAGATCGAAGAACAATTTCTCTAAAACCGATGGTGAAAGCTGTGAGAAGGTCTCCGAATTATTGGGGGGAACGAGCACGAAGGTACATCCAACATATATGCCTTAATTTTCAACATGCTACACAACCTACAGCTCATAGGTACCCTTAGTTATGATTCCTCAGAGAATTGTACAAAGTATTCAAAAAAATATACCATATGATGTGAAAAGTATCTGAAGTATGAGGAAATCCTAAAAGTCGATTACATTCTTGGTATTTCTTTTATTGTATTATACGTCTAATAGAATCTTTGAAGCCTCTTAGAATCTGAAGGAAGCCTGGAGCTTATGCAGGCAATACTTTTACCAGTAAGTGTGAGAAAATGCTGCCTACAGTTTAAGTTCCGACTAATAATTAAACTCGTGATTAAACAAATCAGCTGTTGAAATTTCAATAAATCTTCAGTAACTGATTGTGGTATTGGGGCCGCATGGTATCCATGAATAATGGCAGTCCCCACTTGATATCTGAAGCCTGCCCCCCCCCCTCCCTCAACATCAAAAGACGTGGACGGTAGAAAGTGACTGCTTAAAGAAGGATTCAATACTGGTGTAAACATTTTTGGAGGACCTGTGGCTGCAAGGTAATCAGAAGTCTTTGTGAAGAGGTGCCATTGTCACCTCACGCAACAGCTAGTACGGGAGGATCTAGCTTTAAAAGCGAGAAATTTTGAACCCAGTGCTTATAAACATATTAACAGGTCAACTTATGTTGAAGCACTATTTTGAAACCTTACAATTTTGTACCTACGAAGGTAAAACAATGTTGCTTTTTGGATTAGTACAAAATGAAACCCTACACATTTTTTTTTGGGGGGGGGGACTTCATTGTTACTAATTACTAGTTTCGGCGCAATGGTTCTCCTGTCCTCTTGTGTTTAACATTTTTCGAAGTTATTCCATTATTCATTCATTTCAATTGTTTGTTAATTAAAAGAGGGCCTTTCCGAAGCCAAGAGCGGGGGGTTAGCAAAAAAATAAAAAACCTGTACAAAAGAGTCTTTAAAAGCTGGGGGTTTGGGGGGCGGCAGCCCCCCAACTTCCTCTTCTAATTCCTGTACGTTTTAAGGTTCGACTTTGGGACGCAGCCTCTTTAACTCTTTAAGAAAACGAAGTTTTTTTCATATTATAATTTCAAAAGGCGACATATATTAAGGAACAAAACAAGGGGAAATGGTAAAATCTGAAGATTTTACGTAAGGTGTTTTAGCAATATAAAAGATCAGAAACAATGATAAATATTATTCACATGATTATGGTAGGCTTCAGTCGAAACAAAAACAATAACTCAAAACTCAATAGTTCCTTTAAACCTCTAAGGGTGCTCACATAAGTTTCCCCTGGGGAAGGGGTAGGCATTAAACAACCTTCGAGGGGGTCCAAGTTTGAGGATAAATCTTGCTCCCACTAAAAATAGCATATTTTCTCTAACATTAAAAGGATGCACCTTTAAGATATCCTTTGTCTTACAAAGTAGGGTAAGGACATTGTGACTTTAGAGATTAAACTACTGTAGTTCATTGCATTCAAATTTATTTTGGAATAATTCTTCGGATTATTTATTCCATGTTTGCATTCTTAAATCCTTAAGAACAAGTCAATTTCACGCAAAACATCTGACTGACTACTTTAACTGACTATTAATTTCGAAGAAAAATGTAGGCATTGAGGGCATTTAAATTTATGAGAATCAGAATATTTACTCATCTAAGATAGTTCACACGTTTCTTTCTTGTTTTTACAAACAAAAAGTTACAAGGTTACGCTTTGAAAAAAAATGCATTCGATGAAACTTAAACGCATGCAGGGATCGAGCCTTTCAGCCCGCGTCCCTCCTCCCTATACTTGAGACAGTTACTTCTGCGTATGTGTTTGCAATGAAACAATTTTCCCTTAAAATAGCACACTTGCTTTTTGTTATTCTAGGGTTTATAAATACAGAGTTTTCCCCCCTACTGACGCCTATACCAATCCTCTTTAACTTCCCATAATATTTGATTTTAAAATACCTCCGTAGCTCAAGTATTTTGTTTACCTTGAGAAACCTAATTTTAACTATTTCCAAGAAAACAATCTATTCTTTTAGACAAGCCCTCAAAGTGAGGGGGACGGGAAATACCCATGAGAAGGGAACTTCTGGTTGCAAGTTCAACAAAGACTTTTTAGAAAAACAGTTTAAAGACCTGACGTGCAACTTAAATGTGTTGAATAAATATGTTCCTATTAGCTGTTTATCATCATCCCTGTGCGAAGTCACTTTCTGACCAGCTTCCGTTGATTTTTTTTTCAATAAAGAGAAAGTCTTTGTTAATACTCTTCCTTTAACATACATTAATTTTTTATGGCACTTGGTATTTACCAAGTGACATATAGCGATTGCAAATTCTGTCGGTCTGTCTGTCGGTCCCGGTTTTGCTAGTTTTGACAGTTTCAGATAAGCTAGGTAGATGAAATTTGGCAGGCGAATCAGGGACCAGACCAGACTAAATTAGAAATAGTCTTTTTCACTATTCGACCATCTGGGGGGGGAGTGGGGGTGACGGTTAATTCGGAAAAATTAGAAAAAGTGAGGTATTTTTAACTTGCGAACAGGTGATTGAATCTTAATAAAATTTGACGTTTAGAAGTAAATCGTGTTTCAGAGCTCTTATTTTAAATCCTCACCGGATAGGATTACATTGGGGGGAGTTGGAGGGGGAAACCTAAAATCTTGCTTAGAAAACGCTTAGAGTAGAGAGATCGGGATGAAACTTGGAGGGAGAAATAAGCACAAGTCACAGATTGACATAACCAGAACGAATCCGATCTCTTTGGGGGAGTTGGGGGGGGGAGGGTAAATTCTGAAAAATTTGAAAATTACGAGGTATTTTTAACTTACGAAGGAGTGTTCGGATCTTAATGAAATTTCATAGTTAGAAGTACTTTGTAACTCAGATCCCTTATTTTAAAATCCCACCGGATCCAGTGTCATTGGGGGAATTGGGGGGGGGGGGGGCGGAAATCTTGGTAAACACTTAGAGTGGAGAGATCAGGATGAAACATGGTGGGAATAATAAGCACAAGTCTTAAATACGTGATTGACATAACCGGACTGGATCCGCTCTCTCCGGGAGAGTTGGAGGGGTGTTAATTCGGAAAAATTAGACAAACTGAGGTATTTGTAACTTAAGAACGGGTGACCAGATCTGAATGAAATTTGATATTTAGAAGGAACTCATGTCTCAGAGCTCTTATTTTAAATCCCGACCAGATCTGTTGACATTGGGGGGGGGGGAGTTGGAGGGGGAAACTGGAAATCTTGGAAAACGCTTAGAGTGGTGAGATCGGGATGAAACTTGGTGGGTAGAATAAGCGAATGTCGTATATACTTGATTGACGTAACCGGACTGGATCAGCTCTCTTTGGGGGAGTTAGGGGAGGGGGGTTCATGCTTTGGCGGGTTTGGCGCTTCTGGACGTGATAGGACGATGAAAATTGGTAGGAGTTTCAGAGACCGGCACAAATTGACTTCATAAAGTCGTTTTCCCCGATTCGACCATCTGGGGGGCTGAAGGGTGAGGAAAAATTAGGAAAATGAGGTATTTTTAACTTACGAGAGGGTGATCGGATCTTAATGAATTTCGATATTTAGAAGGACCTCGTGTCTCAGAGCTCTTATTTTAAATTCCGACCGGCATTAAGCCTCTGATTTTCCTTTTAAATTAATCTATTGATTCTTAGAATTTTGCTAGAGCTCATGCCATATAAGCTCTTGGCTCTTGCGACCTCGTCACAAGTCCCTTATGAGCTTTTAGCTCTTTTTCAAGATAGAGTATAGTTTTTATTTTTTTTTTCAATATAAAGAAAGTCTTTGTTCATACTCTTTCTTCAACATATATCTATTTTTTTTTCAACATAGAATATAGTTTTTCTTTTTTTTAATATAGAGAAAGTCTTTGTTCCTACTCTTCCTTCAACATACGTTAAGTTTTTTAATTTAGATAATTTTAATTTTAATTTTAATTTAATTTTTTGCTCAAGCTCTTCCTTCAACATATATCTAGCTTTTCCCAATATAGAATATAGTTTTTTTTTCAATTATATCCAGTTTTTTGAACAGATATTGAAAAAAAAGCATTGACTATTTAGACATGGATTATTATTCGATCTAAGGGGCTATTATATCTCCAGGTTTTAGCAGGTTGGACCCCCTGCTTAGACCCCCTGTCATAATCTCATGCAGCTTGGAGCCCCTGTACGCCCTTTATTCAATCACTGAACGTTTTGTGATCTCTTAGAGACTCAACGTTTGAGTAAATGCAAAGCATCCAATAGGCTAGGTTACAATATCAAGTGATATTTTGGCCTCAGATAAGGATTAAATAAAAAAAAACAAGTTTTTTTAACTGAAAGTAAGGAGCGACATTAAAACTTAAAACGACCAGAAATTACTTCGTATATGAAAGAGGCTGCTTCCTCATCAACGCCCCGCTCTTTACGCTAAAGTTTGACTCTTTCTCTCAATTCTTCTTTTTAAAACAGTAAAAAACTTTAGCGTAAAGAGCGGGGCGTTGATGAGGAAGCAGCCTCTTTCATATACGAAGTAATTTCTGGTCGTTTTAAGTTTTAATATCGCTCCTTACTTTCAGTTAAAAAAACTTGTTTTTTTTAATTTAATTTCTGAACGTTTTTGAATCAATGCTTGTTTTGATTTTGGCTCTCCGCAGAGGAATAATTAAAACAAAATTTGCATTTTTTTTTTTGGCTAAATGGCTTTCTCATAATTTTGATCAAATGATTTTGAGAAAAAAAGAGCGGGGGAGAAAGCCTATTTACCCTCCGATTTTTTGGTTAATTAAAAAGGCAACTAGAATTTTTAATTTTTTACGAATATTTTTATTAGTAAAAGATTTACGTAACTTATAAATTAGCTTACGTAAAGAACTTTTGTATTCTCATATTTTTATTACATATATGAGGGGGCTAGCCCCCTTGTCAGATCCTCGCTCTTTACACTAAAGCTTAAATTTTGTCCCAATTCATTAAGAATGACCCCAGAATCACAAAAGCCGTAAAATAAATAGTTGAAATTACTAAAAATACTTTAGCGTAAAGAGCGAGGTATTAGAAGGAGGTGAGCCCCTCAAATGGGTAATAATTTCTGTTCGTTTTAAGTTTTAATGCTGCTCCTTACTTCCAGCTGAAAGAACTTTTTCATATTTATTTTTTCATTGTTTTTTTTTTTTTTAATAATGCTAGTAAATCCTGCGCTCCCTTCATGGAGATTTTCTTCCCCCATGACAAATTATCGATGGAAAGTTCCCCCAGCATATTCCCCTCTTCTCAACCCCTCCCCCAACCAAAAAAATCCTCCTGAAAACGCCTGTACACTTCCCAATAACCATTGCTATATGTAAGCACTGGTCAAAGTTTGTAACTTGTTGCCCCTCCCACGGGGACTGTGGGGGAGTAAGTCGTCCCCAAAGACATAGTTATAAGGTTCTTCGACTACGCTGAATAAAATGTCTATCTCAGAATTTTGATCCGTTGACTTTGGGAAAATAATTAGCGTGGGAGGGGGCCTAGGTGCCCTCCAATTTTTTTGGTCACGTAAATAGGGCACTAGAACTTTTCATTTCCGTTAGAATGACCCCTCTTGCAACATTCTAGGACAACTGGGTCGATACGATCACCCCTGGGAAAAAAAAACAACAAAAAAAAAAAACAAGAAAACAAAAAAAACAAATAAACACGCATCCGTGATCTGCCTTCTGGCAAGAAATACAAAATTCCACATTTTTATGTAGATAGGAGCTTGAAACTTCTACAGTAGGGTTCTCTGATACGCTAAATCTGATGGTGTGATTTTTGTCTAGATTCTATGACTTCTAGGGGGCGTTTCCCCCTATTTTCTAAAATAACGCAAATTTTCTCAGGCTCGTTACTTTTGATGGGTAAGACTAAACTTGATGAAACTTATATATTCAAAATCAGCATTAAAATGCGATTCTTTTGATGTAGGTATTGGTATATTGGCTATTTTTTAGAGTTTTGGTTACTATTGAGCCGGGTCGCTCCTTACTACAGTTCGTTACCACGAACTGTTTGATTACTCTTGCCTCAGGTGTAATCTAAGAGTCAAGGAAGTAGGCCACATTCTTCCACAGCATCTTTCCAGTCGCTTTCTTGTAAGTAATTTTTTTGACGGTAATACCCTAAAATCCCCAGGGGAGCTCCAGATTACTGTTGAAAGGACTGCTCAGGTTGTTAAATAGGTTAATGAAGTGGTAAAGAAAGGATAGCAGGGGAGGTGGGACGAAAATTAGCATTTAGTTATGATTTTTTTTTGGTGATTTTTTTTTTAACCACCGTGTTGTATTGCCTTGTTTGGCTTCTAATACATTTATTATTGCTATTATTATTATTATTTTTGTCTCCATACCTTTCACAGCCATTCGAAAATCTTCAAGCGCATTATCTGATTCTTGCTTTATAGACGAACATCCATGGCAGTCTTTTTTTTCTTTCTGACTTTCTGTAGTTGGACTTGTGTAACAGGATTCAACTGAAAATTCCGGCGAGCAGGGCATTTTAAGAAAATAAAGACACCCTAAAAATTAAACCAATTATCCATTTTTTCTAGTCCACAGAAGACAGAAAATAGCTATATACAATACATTTAACAGTGGGGTACATCGAATAATAATGGAGCATATTTTATGCGAATTCCAGGATCTTTCTCATGCAGGACTGAGGTTGTTTGGGATTGTTATAATTGAACTTCTAGAATTTTAAATATTGAAAGATAAAATAATAAAAGACTGAAACATAGTGGGTCATTCCAGACTATTTAAGCGGGGGTCTCCCAGCAACCCAGCAAGGGTCTCTAGAGAGAGAGAGAGAGAGAGAGAGAGATTGGTATATTTAAAAACTATCGTAGCATAGCTAAATTCAGTTTTTTCACAAAAATCATACATTTAAACAAAAATCACACACTACAACTCAGCATTAAAAATTGATGTGAAGAAAGGCACAAATGAGTTGGCGTAACGATTAGTTCGCACTTTAGGGGGTACACGTTTATTTTGTAACCGAGTTCGGCTATTGGGAGGGGCTGGTTCGGGTAGTATTGATCGGTGGCTCTTATTGGCTAGGACGGATTTTCCAAATTGCTGAATAAGGTGTTCAAGCCGGACTTTAAGTGGAGATAAATTTAATTTAGCGAGGGCTTGATCATAGGGTATGGTCGCGTAATAGGTACGCAGTGCGAATAGCAGATGGACCCCACACCGGGCACGCGTACTCGAGCAATGGCCGAACATAACACATGTAGGCATGGAGAAGACTTTCAGTATCACACCCAAAACTCCTCATTTTGGTAAGTGTCTGAAGGCTTGCATTAGCCTTGTGGACGGTTAAATTAATATGGGCACTGAAACTACAGTCACTAGTGAAAGTTACTCCTAAGATTTTTATTTCGTTCACAATCGGGAAAGGGACTAGAGGCATATCTATATTCCGTTCCAGAGGGTTGAAACGAATTATCTTCGACTTGCTACGTTAATGGTAAGATCATGGCTTGAGCATTCGGTCTTTAGCTGATTAAATAACTGGTCTGAAAACTGCTTTGTTATGATAGTGTTTTCAACCAGGTAAGCGAGCACTATGGACAGATCATCTACAAACTTGTAACTGTCGCCGTGATGATTAAGCAGGGAATTAATTACAGCCAGGAAAATTATTCCAGCTAATTTCGTGCCTTGTGGGGCCCCGCAAGAAGTATCTGACCATGATGAATTTATTTATTTGTTTAATCTAGTTGTTTTTTCCCTTTTTTTTAACTGTTGATAAGGTCTTGTGGATGTGAGGTCGGAGTGTTCAGACTTTTACTATTATTTGTAAAAAAAAATTGTTCTTACAAAATTATTGGGACAGCCCAACCTTTAGCAATTAGTCATAGCTAAAATCAAATTGTATCCCTGGCAAATAACGTGTTTTTTGCAAATACCGCTTACAGTTTCGAGCTTGAGTGCCAAATGATGCCAAATAATGTTGGCTATTCTGAACAAGGATAAATGAAAAAAGACGTCCAGCAATTCTGCAGATGATGTAGTCGGAGTAATTCGCATATTACACGGTGTATTCAAATAAACCCACTTTTTGCGAACACAGTATTTGGCTTTTGGATGACGGCAGTGCTGAGTGGATATATGGCAGTGTACTTCAGAGATGCAAACGGTTGGGGTCGTGAGATTATATAATATATATATATATATATATATATATATATATATATATATATATATATATATATATATATATATATATATATATATATATATATATATATTCTAATTACATTGCGGATGACTGAGTAGGGGTTTCTACCAAAACATTGCATTCACTTTTGTCCTTGTTTCACTAATTGTGAATTTTCTTCTGTTTTTTCGTTTTTATATTTTCTTTTTTTGTCATAATTAGTCATTTAGGTATTTATCGGTTATATAATAGGCACTCGGGAAGTGAAGTTCGATTAATACTAATGAAATGCAACGAAACACGATGAATATATAATAGTTTAGAAACAAATTTGGGCTATATATTTGCACATTAGAGGGGGGGGGGTGGTGGTAAAGCATAGCATATATTAAATGCGTAAACTAACCATTGCTGTATTTAATATATGCTATGCTTTACCCCCATTCCTCCTAACGTGCAAATATATAGCCCAAACCTTTGATAAAGCTAATGAAATAAACTAACCGGTTAAAATCCCATCTGATCTTTGCCATCCAAATGACTGACGGTATAAAGAAGTTACTTGGCCAGTTTCTTGTGTCAAATTTTATAGTGTCTATTATATAACCGACAAATACCCATATTTACGCTCCTCCTCCAGTCTATTCTTTTCAGAGCTCCTCCTCTGTACTGCCTCACATGAAGTTCCTATTTCTCTGAAATCCCTTCTTTAGATCTCACTTCACTCTATTTTATGATATCCTACTTTCTGTCCAACCCTAGACGGAATGATAAAAGAAATAATTTCCACCAGACTATAAATTGTTCAACAGTAAAAATTTACCTAATCTTTTAATATTTATTTGATTATAGCCCGAGAAAGTGAGATCAATTTTTGTAGAGCCTATTGTTTGAAATACGGTCATCCAATCCAGTAATTGCAGTTATCCTTAGATAATTCCTACGGAGAGCATTAAGCATATCTTCGGAAACCTTTCATAGCCCTTACGTAACAAAGCCGAGCTTGACCACTGTCGTTGCCATAGATTCTAATATTCTAATCTTAGCTTGAAAACTTATCTTCTTATCCTTCCAAACCTTTTTCAAATGCAGAACAACACCCTACAACTTGGGTATTTTACATTTTACATCTTATCTACACTTACCAATCTTACTAAATTTGTGCCTAGCCAAACAAGACTGCTCACTTGGTCAATCTTCTCGTTTCTAACATCACCTTTAAATTTTATTTATTCATATTTGAAGAAACTTTGTCTTCCGAAGCGTTATTTTCCAACCTATTATCGCACTCTCAAATATCAAAACTCCAAAAACACATTCATTTCATTAAAATGTTATCATCTTAATTCTACGTTTTCGGAGTTTCCATCTTTCAAATTTTATGGTAGAGGCACCAAGGGAGTGCAGACTTCCCGCCACGTCGTTTACATCTCAAAACGTCACGTGTACCATACAGTTTAACCTTCCACCACGCTTAGTACTCGTCACCTGGTGTACAAGATTTCTGAGAGAGAGAGAGAGCGACCCATCGACAGAAGAGATACACATGGTCAAGAAACAATCCTCGAAGGGTGCCATCTGGGTATACCAGAGAACGAAGCCCTACGCCCATGGAAAAAAGAAGCCAAATATCTTAAAAGAGGAAAATTGGAAACCACAAAGACAAATGACGATTTACAGAATACATTGGATTTAAATAATTTGGGCTATATATTTGCACATTAGGGGAGGGGCGGGGGTAAAATATAGCAGGTCTGCATACAAAATGTGTTGGCTATAATTATCCTACATATTATGAAGTAAGAATTTTTTCTAACTTCACACTGTCCAAATACTTTATCCCCACCCTCCATTGTGCAAATGTATAGCCCCAATTTATTCTATCAAACTGAATAATTCTTGTGGCTATGAAATGTGAAACCGGTTCTTATAGATCTACAGATCAAATTCTTGAGTGTGTTCTGAATAATTAATAAGAGTCAAAATTAGTATATAGTCCTTATCTCTTGACTCTCCGGATAAGGACCCCTCTTGCCCCCCCCATTAAAAATGCTAGATCTACGCTTCTGCGTTGGTAGAAATTACCCTCCCCCGTTCAAATTTTCACTTGCTCCTATCTCCCTGATTATACATACATCTTTGAATCTGCAAATGATCTAATTATATATACTTTCGAAATACTTTGCTTTTTCTCACTTCAAGGCGTAGAGATGGGGTTACATTCCTGCCTTTAGTAGAAATTACCCCCCCCCCCGTTCAAATTTTCACTTGCTCCTTTATTCTCCCTGATTGTATAATACATCTTTGAATCTGCAAGTGATCTAATTATATATGCTTTCGAAATACTTTGCCTTTTCTCACTTCAAGGCGTAGAGATGCGCAGGATCAAGGACATATTACAATAATTGCATTTTCGTTAGTGTGGAAACCTAGATGGCAAAGTTTCAAACTTGCGAGTGATTTTGATGGGACTATATGCTTTTTAGGACTAAGGTAAAAATCGTTAATGTATTAATTTAACCTACAAATCATATTCAAATGTTCTTAAAGTATTTCAATGATTATATATGAAAATATTATGCATTTTAATAGAACTAGATGAATAGTTTTTAGATGGCAGCATATTAGATGAAATTTCAGGGGATATTAGCTAGCCTATAGGTATAATGTAGTCTAATAACTCAAATTATAAAGTCAGAAAGCAATGCAAAAGTTTTTTTGTATAATAATTAGGGAATCACGCGATGCGAAAGGGGAAGGTAAGTTTGACCCCTGATGTGTGCAGAAATATGAAAAAAGAGCGAGGTTCAGTGCAAATTTATTGATGTTTAGATAACTTTGCTAGCTAACAGATGAATGTGCCATTTGATGCGTCTTTTAGCGCTGATTCCACAGTGTACTAGTCAATATCCTCGCAAATTACCTCCCCCCTTTGGGAGCCAGATATAGAACTAGGCTTAGAGGGGGGATAATTTTTTTGGGCAGGGGTCAATGATAAAACAAATTTTATTCAATGATTTTAATAAGAAGTAGCCTAAACAGAAATTCAAGAAAATTTAGTATTTTAGAGGGTCATGTGCCCCAAACGCAGGTGAAATTTGGGAATAGGAGCTTTCCCAAGCTCTGAAAGCCGTTGTGTTCAGCAGGCACGTCAATTGGAGGAAGGGGGATCCACCTAGACTTTGAAAATTCCTTTTTTTGGTATTTTCATTGAAAAACTTACCCTCCCCCAAGATTACGGAAAATGCATTCTGGTGCCCCTCCCGCCTCTTTTTTGAGTTGATGTTCCTGGTGCTTGGTGAATAAAACATAGAAAGTGGTGTACCTTCCAAATTGGGGCCCTAAGGCGTATTTTCAAGAACTCAATTTGCCCCCCCCCCTTGAATGCTGACGCTTTATGAGCTTTGAAATTGTTGTGCTATCTGAATTGAACTTCGAAAAATGTGCATAAAACCCAAATAATGATTTTTAAAGATCTTGTTACAAGCCTATCACCGTTTCCTTTCTGCTAGTATGTTTTCAAAAATTTCCAGGAATTGGGTAGGCTCCGAACTTCAAAAACAAATTCAAAGGGGGGTTAGAATCCGACTCAAATCCTGAAAGCCATCTTGTCAAGGCCTGCAATCCAAGGAAAACAGATTCTAAGCCACTTTTTGCTGAAAATGCCACCGCAAGTACTTTCTAAGGATTGGTTAAGCACTTTTCTTGAAAATAACGTTCTATCCAAAGATAAGGAAGTTACAGTTTTAACAAGAAAGTACCGTAACTGTTATTGCAGTTGTGGCTAGGTGGAGTTTCGGGAGATTCAGAGCCCCTCTCCAAAAGTACTAAAATGCGAATTTTCAATATTTACTTTCACATATGTTTAAATACATATTTGACTTGTGTTAAACGATTTGTTTATATATGTTCACGATATTTAACATATGTTTATAATTGAAAAAGAGGGCTTGTTTGATGCTGAGGGTGTGATTGACTCGAAACTTAGGGGTCGCAGCATCAAAATATTCCGATATGAAAGGGAGGGGTCAGGGTCCCAGATATAGGCCTGATATTTTTGTTCCTGATCGATTTGAAACTTACAGCCGTAAGTCCTTGGGCCAAGAAGAGTCAAAAATACAAAAAATTCCGGGGCAGTGTTCTTCCCCCCCCCTAAAATGGAGCTCGAAAAAGGATCAAACAACTTTTTTCTGATTTGTCCAAAACTTGTAGCCTACTTTGACTAAGGATATCTCAATTGAGAAGAAATATAGGCCTAGAAACAAAGTTTTGGTTCTCTCCAAAATGGACCTGAAAGGGACTAGGAAACGATAAAAAAAAAACTTTTCCTGGGCAACGGTAGTCATAAAAACTTGAGAGGGTACGCATCTAAGATTAGGCCTATCATTTTTTTCAAAATTGTTAGAATATCAAATAAATACAAATCCGGAGATTGCATGAGCCCAAAACCCCTGTTGCAAGGGCCATAAATGATGCATAATGTCAGTTCTTTACACATTAGTTTGTAATGGTAAAAAGGAGGACTTGTTTGATATTGGGTATGTGATGGGCTTGTAGCTTTCAGGGACTGGTCTCAAGGTAAAAAGAATTAAATATTTTGTAGTGTGAGACGCTGCGTATATCCAGATTATTGTGTACCTGCAATATCTTGAGTGGCTCGGGGTTTGATATTTAAGTATTTTTTTTTTCTGATGCACAAAAAGATTTTTGCATCCTAAGCTCTTATGGGACTTTTAGTGTCTGCACAGTTAAATTGCCAGATACATCAAAAGACATATGAATATCTCAAGAAGGGTTTGGGTATCAAGTTAAAACTTTCAGACAGAGGGAGAAACAAGCAGACGTTTAGCTCTGTTTTTAGAGAGAGATCAAGGAGGCACACTCGTGCCTCTATAAAGAGGCGACACACGACAATGTTAAGCGATCTTCGGTTCCAGTGGTCGCAGACGGATGGGGAGGGATGCATTTCGTAGCCCGAGCTCCAACTAAGAAACCTGCAAAATTTCATCCCCCTCCAACTTTTTCTTCATGGGGAAAATCTGGCCGAAAGTTTCGACCTGTCAACCCAAGCCCCCCTTTAACGTTGTCCGATCGGGCTGAAATTCACAAGTTAAGGTCCCCTAGGGCCCAGGAGCTTATCCGCGAAATTTCAGCTTGATCCGATAACTCCTTCCCTGTTTTCCAGAAACCACGCATAGCCACTTAAAATTCATTTACTTTTTTTTCCTAGACGCCTACAGGTCACATCCGACATCGGATCTGGGTGTACGAAGACTCATTCGATGCGGAATTCTCCGAGTAAGTGCCCATGAAAGTTTCGTAGGAAAATCTTAACCCCCCGAAAGTTTTGACCCTCCAACCCCCCCCCCCCCCCTTTTAACGTTGTCCGATCGGGCTGAAATTCACAAGTTAAGGTCCCCTACGGCCCAGGAGCTTATCCGCGAAATTTCAGCTCGATCCGATAACTCCTTCCCTGTTTTCCAGAAACCACCCATTAGCTATTTAATTAACGGATTTCTCTCCATAAGAGCCCATGTTAATTTGAAATTTTTTAAAATTATTGAGAAGTTATATTTACACACAGGCAAGTTATTAGCTCAGTTGGTAGAGCGTCAGACTTTTAATCCTCGGGTCAAGGGTTCAAGTCCCTTACGGGCGGTTTTTTTTCACAACATCAAAAAAATTTTGATAACACCTGGACAGCTTATCATTTGAGAGATAACAGAATATTAGCTTCTTATGAGCAAAAGAAACATTTCGGTCATTCTATCTATTTTTTTTTCTATTTTATACAATGATTTAAAAGTGGGGGGGGGGGGGCGGCAGCCACCCAAGTTCCTCTCCTAATTCCTGTATGAGGAGTACAGGAATTATTAAATTACATCCACCATGGATTGTAGAAAAACGTACAGAAATAATATGAAAAAAACTTCGTTTTCTTAAAGAGTTAAAGAGGCTGCGTCCCAAAGTCGAACCTTAAAACGTACAGGAATTAGAAGAGGCAGTTGGGGGGCTGCCACCCCCCAAACCCCCAGCTTTTAAAGACTCTTTTGTACAGGTTTTTTGTTTTTTTGCTAACCCCCCGCTGTTGGCTTCGGAAAGGCCCTCTTTTAATTAACAAAAAATTGAAATGAATGAATAATGGAATAACTTCGAAAAATGTTAAACACAAGAGGACAGGAGAACCATTGCGCCGAAACTAGTAATTAGTAACAATGAAGTCCCCCCACAAAAAAAACCTGTACAAAAGTCTTTAAAAGCTGGGGGTTTGGGGGGCGGCAGCCCCCCAACTGCCTCTTCTAATTCCTGTACGTTTTAAGGTTCGACTTTGGGACGCAGCCTCTTTAACTCTTTAAGAAAACGAAGTTTTTTTCATATTATTAAATAAAAAAACAAGTTTTTTCAACTGAAAGTAAGGAGCGACATTAAAACTTAAAACGAACAGAAATTACTTCGTATATGAAAGGGGCTGCTTCCTCATCAACGCCCCGCTCTTTACGCTAAAGTTTGACTCTTTCTCTCAACTCTTCTTTTTAAAACAGTAAAAAACTTTGGCGTAAAGAGCAGGGCGTTTTCTTTAGCGTAAAGAGCAAAGAATCTTATTTTTATGCTGATTTTAAATATATGGATTTCATCAAGTTTAGTCTAGCCCATCAAAAGTTACGAGCCTGAGAAAATTTGCCTTATTTTAGAAAATATGGAGAAACGCCCCCCAAAAGTCATAGAATCTTAACGAAAATCACACCATTAGGTTCAACGTATCAGAGAGCTCTACTATAGAAGTCTCAAGCCCCTATCTACTAAAATGTGGAATTTTGCATTTTTTGCCAGAAGACAGATCACGGATGCGTGTTTTTTTTTGGTTTTTTTTCTTCTAAGTGTGATTTTATCGACCAAGTGGTCCTAGAATTTCGCGAAAGGGCTCATTATAACGAAAATTAAAAGTTCTAGTGGCCTTTTTAAGTAACCAAGAAATTGGAGGGCACCTAGGCCCCCTCCCACTCTCATATTTTTCCCCAAAGCCATCGGATCAAAATTCTGAGATATCTATTTTGTTCAGCATAGTCAAAAAACCTAATAACTATGTCTTTGGGGACGACTTAATCCCCCAAAAACCCCGCGGGAGGGGCTGCAAATTACAAACTTTGATCATTGTTTACATATAGTAATGGTTATTGGGAAGTGTACAGACGTTTTCAGGGGTACTTTTTTGCGTTGGGGGGTGGGTGGATCGGTGGTTACGTAGGAGGATCTTTTCATGAAGGAATTTATCGTGAGGGAAAAGAATTTTCACGAAGAGGGTGCGGGATTTTCTAGCATTATTTAAAAAAAATAATGAGAATTTTTTTCAGCTGGAAGTAACGAGCAGCATTAAAACTTAAAACGAACAGAAATTATTACGTATATAAGGGCCTTCGCCTCCTCTACAATATCTCGCTCTTTACGCTCAGGTATTTTTAGTAATTTCGACTGTTTATTCTGTGGCCTTTGTGATTCAGGGGTAATAAAGAATTGGGACAAAATTCAAGCTTTAGTGTAAAGAGCGAGGTATTAACGAGGGGGCGAACCCCCTCATACACGTAACAAAAATTTATAGATATAGAAGTTCGTTACGTAACATACGTATACTACCGTAATATACGTATACTATTTATTACTACCAAAAACTTCCGTAAGAAAAAATTAAAAAGTTCAAGTTGCATTTTAAGTAACCAAAATTGGAGGGCAACTAGGCCTCCTCCCCCTTTTTTTTATAAAAATTGTCCGATAAAAACTATGAGAAAGCCATTTAGCCCCCCCCCAAAAATATGTATATGCAAATTTCTTTTAATTATTCATGTGCGCTGAGCCAAATCGAAGCATGCATTAATTCAAAAACGTTCAGAAATTGAATAAAAAAAGAATTTTTTTCAACTGAAAGTAAGGAGCGATATTAAAACTTAAAACAAACAGAAATTATTCTGTATATGAAAGGGGTCCCTCCTCAACGTCCCGCTCTTTACGCTAATGTTTTTTATTGTTTTAAAAAGTAGAACTGTGACAAAGATTCATACTTTAGCATAAAGAGTGGGACGTTGAGTTTATATTCGGAACAGTTTCTGTTCTTTTAATTTGTAATATCGCTCCTTACTTTCAGTTGAAACAACTTCTTAAAAACGTAACAAAATGCATATAAACAAATTTTGATGCGTTTTTAAAGTTTTTTTCGACTAGATTTGAATTTGAGCACACACAGGTTTTGATTTTCGAAGTAAATGTTAAAATTCTCTAACGATGCACAAGAAGACATAAGGAATACAGGAATAAATTTAAATAACAACCCAGTGCTTTGTCTATTTGTTTAAATAGCCGTTATTACTTTATGTCACAAAATATAGTTAAAGTTATGTGTAAAGAGAAATGTATTTTCATTTGTTTGCAGTCCATTATTTCTTTTTCCCAGCTTTCAATAAAGGCTACCTTTGAAATTGATTCAAGCCTCGTATTCCTATATACACTAGCGTCAAAGAGGGCTGACAAAGAATAAGCATTTTATTTTTTGAAGAAACCTTTATGCACATACAGTAGGCTGTACAGGTGGACCAATAACATTGAATCTAGACCAAAACAAATTACGGCCTTTTTCGCAGTTTTGAGTTAAATAGGCGTTTGGGTTAAATAGGTGTTTTTGGGTTAAGTAGTATATGGTTTCTGGAACTCTTGCAATTATTGAATAGGTATGGGCAGATTCAAATGTTGCTGGGCTTTGACTTTTAATGTAAGCAAAAATAAGACAAATTAAAGGAAAAACAATGGGTCAAATCCCAAAAATGATGAGATTCGCTGTGCGCTAAAGTTTTTTATTGTTTTAAAAAGTAGAGTTGTAAGCGGGGCATTGAGGAGGGGACAATCCCTTTCATATATGGAATAATTTCTGTTCGTTTTAAGTTTTAATGACGCTCCTTACTTGCAGTTAGAAAAACTTGTTTATTTTTATTTAATCTTGAGAAGGCATGGGGGTTATCAGCCGTACTAATGTTAATTTTTGCTCGTTTTGAGTTTGACTCGGCTATTTATTGTCATTTCTGTTCGTTTTGAGTTTTATTTATTTATTGATAGTTTACGGTTGGAAGATTATTTGACATTATTTTTGATCATTCTTGGCTTAATGGAGCTCTTTACTTATCTTTGATAAACTTGTTCTGTGGAAAAAGTCATCTAAATTAGTTTCTGTTCATTTTTTATCGACATAGGCTTTTTCATGGAAAAAAATAATATTTTATATCTTTTCATTTTTTTTCTCTAAGAATCCATAGTATGGGTTGCTATTTGTATGTTGAGAAACTTTTTCAACAATTTTTAATCGTAACACAAACATTATTTTTTCATTTAATTTTATGGCTCGTGAAGTTGGCCTGAAAAAAAAAACAACTTAATATCTATCCCAAAAGATTTTATCTATGCTCTTTGACAATTTGGATACACTTATACTCTCTTTATGTATTTAAATTTTAAGAGCAGAAGTAGTAATAGTAGTATCCCCAAAAGTTTCAACTTGATAACCCCAGTCGTTCTCTATATCTTGCGGAGGTATCTAATTGGCAACCATAAACACAATGCTTTTTGATTAATTTTAAAGCATAATGGGCCAATTGCGTTTGTGGGGGATTGGCTTACCCAATATCCCTAAAGACACAGTTGGTGGACCGTTCCACTATGCTGAACAAAACAGCCGTCTCAAAATTCTTGACTGGGTGCCTTTGGGAAATGAATGGGTTTGAGAGAAGGGCCACTTGCCCTCCAATCTTTTTTTTACTCTTAAAAGGGGCACCAGAACTTTTAATTTTGAATCAAATCAGGTCCTTTAAAATTTTCAATGATATTTCTAGCTATTATAGAGTGATGCTGCCAATGATTGGGCTTATATGCCCTTTAGAAAACCGGCATGCATACAATTTTTTAATTGTATCTTTTTTTTATTTTTTTGCCAGATGAAAGATTTTTTCCCAGGGGTGAACGTATTGACCTATTAGTCCTAGAATGTCACGAGAGGGCTCATTCTAACGGAAATTAAAATTTCTAGTGTCTCTTTAAGTGACCAAAAAATTGAAGGAGGGCTCTGGGGAGGGGTTATCCTCAAAGACATAATTTTTGGACCTTTCAACTATTTTCAACAAAATAGCTATCTCAAAATTTTTATTGGATGTGTTTGGGAAAATAGTTAGCGTGGGAGGTGGTTATTTGCTCTCCAATCACTTTCGACTATGCAAAACGGCACTATTGCTTTTAATTTCAAATTGAATGAGCCTTTTTCGAAGTTTCTACGACAACAAATAGCCATCTCAAAATTTAGCCACTGAACAAAATGACTGTCTCAAAATTTTGATTGGATATGTTTTGGGAAATGATGGGCGTGGGAGGGGGAGGGTTAATTTCTCTTCAATCACTTTCAACTATTGAACCGGGCACTAGCCCCTTCAGTTTCCAATTTAATGAGTTTTTTGATGTTTCGACGACGAAGAAGAGCCATCTAAAAATTTCTATCAGATGTATTTTGAGAAAATACGAGCTGTAAGGGGGGGGGGGTATCCACCGTTCCATCACTCTGAAGCTCAAAAAGCGCACTAAAACTTCTGATTAGCAATCCAATGAACCCCTTCCCAAATTGGTACGATCACCCTTTCTATATAAACCTGATATGCCCCCAGGGCATAACTTACAACCCTTGCCCTGAGGGCTCTGAGCCGGGGTGTCATCCTCAAAGACATTATTTCCAGACCTTTCAATTACATTGAACAAAATGGCTATCTCATAATTTTGACTAGATGTGTTTGGGGAAATGGTGGGCGTGGGAGGGGTGTTACTTGGTCTCGAATCATTTTTGACTTTTAAAAAAGGCACAAGCTCTCCCACTTCCAATCAAACGACCCCTTTTCGAAGTTTCTACGACAACTCCTTCTACGACAACTCCTTTGATACGAAGTGCCCTGGTCTAAAAGAAAACAAAAAACAAATGAATAATAATTTGTGCCCGCATCGCTCTTTACAGCGCTATTGCGCTGCCTATGATGACTCTCGAAATTTTGATAAAATGACTTTGGGGAAAAAAGGGGCGTGAGAGGGGGACTAGTTGCTCTCACATCTTTTTGGTCACTTAAAAGGGGCGATAGAACTTTTCATTTTCCGCTCGAATGAGTCCTTTTCCTATTCTAGGACCATTGGTTCGATAGAGTCATCCGTGGGAAAAACAAAGAAGAAGAAAAAACAAGCAAACATGCATGCGTGGTCTTTCTTCTGGAAAGAAGAAATTATAAAAGTCCACATTTTTTTAAGATGGGAGCTTGAAACCTCTTGAGTAGTGGTTCCTGATACGTGGAATCTAGTAGTGTGCTTTTGATTAAGAACCCTGGCTTTTGGGGGGTGTTTCCCCTCTTTTTCGAAAATCACGATAGTTTTCTAAGGCCTTTGGCTTTTTATAGGTAACATCAAACTTAAATTCTTTATATATTTGAAACCAGCACAAAGAGCCAGTTCTTTTGATATATGTATTGTTTATCAAAATTCTGTTTTTTTTATAGAGTTTTTGTTTATTAATTGTGCGGAGTCGCTCCTTCCTTACAGTTTGTTGCCGCAAACTATTTGATTAACACTAAAAACTGCTTTTCTGGACGATGAAATGAAAAAAAAAGATGAAAGTAAAAAGCGAGATTAAAACTTAAAAGAAGCAGAAATTATTCCGTATGCAATGGGTGCCCCCCCCCTGTCTCAACCTCTCGGTCTTATGCTTACGTTTTATATGACTATAATTTGATGAAGAGAGGGAGAATTCGCTAAAATTTGATGAATAAAATTTGCGAACAGTAAAATCAGCTAAAATCATGTTTTAACGTGAGGTGCTTTACACTGTAAGAAAATTACAATTGTGAATTAGCCCAAAAGGTAATGTAAAATTGGGCAAGATATCTTGTTACACGAGTTTCTGTTACATGCGTTTCTACGAACAAAAAAAGTATGAATTAGAAGTATCAAACAGGCTCGTAGAAAAATACCATGACATTTGCACTTGAATGAGCAAATAGGTTTGCAGTAAAGTAGATTGCCTTCGATTGGGTGTTGTTAGCATGACTTTATAGCGGTTCTGTGCATAACAAGGTGCTGCCCACCTTCAAAATCATATACACCAGGAGTGAAATGCCACGTATGGTGAGAAGCGAGGCTAGACGTTATCCCCCTCGGAAAGTACCTTCCGCGACTGACTGGTCTCCAATCATTTTCGACTTATAAAAAAAAGGACCAGAACTCTCAATTTATGATCGAATGAACATCCTCCAAAGTTTCTACGACCATGAGGTGGAGATGGGGATGAGGAAGGGGCAGTCCCACTTCTATATGGAATAAATTCTGTTCATTTTTGGGTTTAATCCCCGCAGTCCCCGTGGGAGGGGCTGCAAGTTACAAACTTTGACCTGTGTTTACATGTAGTAATGGTTACTGGGAAGTGTACAGACGTTTTCAGGGGGACTTTTTGGTTTGAGGGAAGAGTTGGGGGGGGGGGGGTTACATGAGAGGGTATTTCCATGGAGAAAATTCTCATGGGGGAAGAGAATTTCAATGAAGGGGGCGCAGGATTTTCTAGCATTATTAGAAAAAACAATGAAAAAATAAATATGAAAAGTTTTTTCTACTGAAATTAAGGAGCAGCATTAAAACTTAAAACGAACAAAAATTATTACGCATATGAGGGGTTTACCTCCTCGTTATACCTCACTCTTTACGCTAAAGTATTTTTAGTAATTTCAACTATTTATTCTACGGCCATTATGATTCAGAGGTCATTCTTAAGGAACTGGGGCAAAATCTAAGCTTTAATGTAAAGAGCGAGGTATCAACGAGGGTTGAACCCCGTCATATACGCAATAAAAACATACGAATATAGAAGTTCGTTACGTAAGTTAATTCGTAAGTTGCGTATATTTTTTACCAATGAAAACGTTTGTAAAAAAATAAAAGTTCTAGTTGCTTTTTTAAGTAATCAAAAACTTGGAGGGCAACTAGGCCTCCTCCCTCGCTCCTTTTTTCTCAAAATCTTCCAATTAACTGCAATTAATTAATATGCAAATTTCGTTTTAATTATTTATGCGCGGAGAGCCAAGATTAAAACATGCATTAATTCAAAAACGCCCAGAAATTAAATAAAGAAACAAGTCTTTTTAAATGAAAGTAAGGAGCAACATTAAAACTTAAAACGAACAGAAATTACTCCGTATATGAAAGGGGATGCTTCCTCATCAACACCCCGCTCTTTACGCTAAATTTTGACTCTTTCTCTTAACTCTACTTTTTTAAAACAGTAGAAAACTTTAGTGTAAAGAGCGGGGCGTTCATGAGGAAGCATCCCCTTTCATATACGGAGTAATTTCTGTTCGTTTTAAGTTTTAATGTTGCTCCTTACTTTCATTTAAAAAACTTGTTTTTTTATTTAATTTTGTTTTTATTTTTTTATGTCTCTGAGATCAGTTCTCCTAGTATCACTTAGTAAGATGCTTCTTTGGCTCCACTATAATAAACTGCGGTGTAATAAGCTCGTTATTATCACTTTTAAATCTTCAAGATATTCTACTGAAGCACCATCTTTGCAAGAAGTCGAAGTGAAATTTTCACGTCAAACAGTATACATTTTCGGTTTTCAGACAGTCCGTAGTCTTGTATTCATTGTCGACCACAGCTTAGATACCAATACAGTTATGAAAACTCATACCTTGCCCATGAGAAGCTTTTGGTATAGAGCTTTGAACTTGGCGCCTCCTACAAGCCCGCGCTCCGACGCGTAGATCGTTCTACAACACCACAGGTGGGAACGCAATTTTATTTTGTTGTATACACAGCTTAGATACCAATATTGGTATCTAAGCTGTGCAACGAGTTTCCTATCTCCAGCCGCTAACATCACTATCGCGCACTGTGTCCCAAAAATAAATCGAGTGTTCATGACTGTATTGGTATCTAAGCTGTGTTGTCGACCAAAAGGAAGTTGGGAAGCTCACATAGCAAGTCTAAGACTTGGGATGGGAAGAAAAATGGGTGTAATACACCGTCTCAAGTTCCTTCGGGCGTTTTCTGCTCTAAGGTCAATCTATTTTTCCCTTGTTCGTTCCTATATTAACTATTATCCAGTTACTTATCTGGATGTATTTCAGTCCCATATTTCTCCCATTGAATAGTTACAAAATAAAACTTTGAAAATCCTTAAGTGGTAAAAGATAGAGAAGGGTAGTAAAAACAAATCTGACTCTTTAAATTGGTTAAGTGGAAAGCTAATACAACCATATATATCATAGGCAATAGCGCTGCCTAAGTAAAGGCTAATGTGGGCACAAAGTATTATTTTTTTTTTGTTTTGTTTAGACCAGGGTACTTCGTATCGAAGGAATGGTCGTAGAAACTTGGAAAAGGACTCATTCGATTGGAAATTGAAAGGAATAGTGCTCTTTTTAATATTCGAAGTAATAGGAGGGCAACTAACCACCCTCCCACGTCAACCATTTCCCAAAACACACTCGATCAAAATTTTGAGATAGCCATTTTGTTCAACGTAGTTGAAAAACCCGGAAATTATAACTTTGAGGATGAACCCCCCCCCTAAAAAAACAGCTCTCAGGGTAAAGTTATAGGTTATGCCCTGGGGGCATTTTAGGTTCACATAGAAAGTTGATCGTATAAACTTTGGAGGGGGCTCGTTGAATTGCTAATCAAAAGTTTTAGTGTCCTTTCTGAGATTCAAAGTGATGGGAGGGTGGATACCCCCTCCCACACACATACCTCGTATTTTCCCGAAATGTATCTGATAGAAATTTTGAGATAACCATTTGTTGTCGTAGAAAATTCGAAAAGAGATCATTCGATTGAAAATTGAAAGGGCTATTGTTTTTTAACAGTCAAAAGTGATTGGAGGGCAACTAGCACCCCTCCCAAGACCACCATTTCCCCAAACGCATCCAATAAAAATTTTGAGGTAGCCATTTTAGTCAACGTAATTGAAAGGTCCAAAAATAGTGTCTTTGAAGAAGAGAACTCCCTCAGCCCTCAGGGCAAGGGTTATAAACTATGCCCTGGGGCATGAAAGGAATATATAGAAAAGGTGATCGTAAAAACTCTAAAATGGGTTCATTTGATTGGAAATCAGATGTTCTAGTGCACTTTTTAAGATTCAGAGTGAGAGGGCGGATACCTCCCCCACACCTCGTATTTTCCCGTAATGCATGTAATGGAAATTTTTATATCGCTATTTATTGTCGTAGAAGCTTCGAAAACAGCTAATTTGATTGAAAATTGAAAGGCCCAGTGCCCTTTTCAATAGTCGAAAGTGATCTGAGGGCAACTAACCCCTTCCTTCCCCCATCATTTCCCCAAACACACCCAATAAAAATTTACCATCACCGCGGTAACATTACGAAATTTTGACACCTCCGACCTCGTCACAAGTGCCATATGAGCTATTAGCTTTTGTTAAAATTGCTGTTGCTATGGCTTACGGCTCGCTCTTTACTAGATTGCAGCTATTGCTGCAACAATGACAAATACCGGAATTGTCAAGTTATAATGTTTAATTTTCTCGCGCATGCTCTTATATATAGAAAGCACATCATGTACACATCTTGTTTTTATTATTACGTAGTTTAACATAGTTTTGCGCAATCATTGGTTGCATGAAGGTCGTTGATCTGCTTCGAAGTATTCAAAATGTATTTTTCCCGCCATAATGTTTTTTAGAGCAAGAATTTAAAGCTACGGGCAAATTTAAACTAAAGATTCATATGCGTCAAATATCTGAATTCCAGGTACACTTATTCTTACAGAAAATGGGGCTAAGGGTCTATACTCCCCGAAATCTCATTACATGTTTTTACGACTCTTTTTTTGTCTATAATTTTCATGTAGATTGCCTGTTTTTATTAAATTTTGATGAAGTTAACCCCTATTTCAAATTAAAAGCTTATATCCTTGTCTAAATTATAGATTAAAAAAAATCTAATTTGTTTAATTTACTCTTAGTAGGCTATTTGGGTTCTCTCAAAAATACTTTAAGAGAAATCTTGATAATGCTAAATCTTTTGTTTTCAGTCCGACGTACCGTACACGTACCTAAACAGTCCACTCTTAGAAAAGTCAATCAGATTCTGTAATTACTTGGTCTGATTTCGTGAAGGCATTCAACTTGTGTGGAAAAAACGAAACCATAAAAGAAATACCTAAATAATACCTAGGAGCTCTCTGGTAGGAATGAACGAGATATGAGATAAATAGCAGGAACTCTAGAAAACCCCGATAATTTCTGTTGTGGGAGGCACGAAGGTGCTACTGCTCCTTTGTGTGTATCTGGATTTGTTTCGTCAATTCAATAATTGCCCAATTAATACCGTCAGAATTTCGCCTCTTTTTGCTTTGTCTTGTGGTTACGCACTAATTGTTATCCTCCATGAGGGGGGCAATATTCCACCTACCCTCCATATTTATCGGAGAGACCTCATATGAAAATTTTGTAAATCGTCTTCCTCTCCTCTGAACCCACAATATGGCATCATTCACATTATGAGAAACTATTTTTTTTTGTTGGGGGGGATATGTATTTTTTTAAGTGGGATAAACACGCTGAGATTTGTTTGGACGGGGCTTTGAGCCATGTATACGTTCTGACTCGCATTCATTTTATTATTACGCCAAGAAAGTTTTTGGTGTGGAAATAATGTGAAACTTTCTTTGAAATAATTCATATTTATCCTAATACAGTTAAGCCGTTTTACATTTTTTAAATTGTCTTAGCTTTTCTGTATTTACTGAAATCATTTCAAATGTAAATATTTCATTTCTCATTTGAATTTTCTTGTCTCTACATTATTGACGTTCTAACTGACAAATCAGTTCTCATGATACTAACAAGTCTGAATTTTCTTTGTCCAAGGTTGCAGAAATTTTGAAGGTTTTTACACAGTACGTTTTGCCACCTAAGGAAATTCAAAGATAGCAGGTGTTTCCAGTAATATTTATATCGTTATTACAATCCACTGTGCCGGTTCAATTGGCAAAATATGAGAGACTCTAGCCAAGCTGTGGCTAGTCTTCGAAAAAATTAATGCTTTACTGAAAACACAAAACCGACGCAAAAGAATATGTTATCATAAGAGCAGAAGAATCTATAAGTAACCTGCAGAAAATAATAGATTTACAGGGATTTGGATAGATTTTCATTGGCCATGATAGCTGTAGTGTGGGTGTTTTAACGCCAGAGCGGTTTTCCGCCACCTTATGTTTTCCGCCACCCAGGAAATCTTGCATCATCAAGAGGATTAGTTGGGTCAGAATAGACAGGTTAGGTTAATCTGTGTCTGTTCTGACCTACCTGAATTAAAAGGTGGCGGAAAACCGCGGTAGCGTTAAAACACTGCTACGGATAGTTGTAACTTTTGCTCAGTTTTCAGTAGAGCGCCAGGGATACTTGGCAAAAATGCTGCTTATGCTTATGTTTGCGTTCCTGAATTCCTTACACACACTTTCGTTAAAAGGATGGGTTCCAGTTCATAGTTTTTTTTTCAGTTCAGTTCATTCGGGTTTATCTAAAAAAAAAATATATAACAGTCATAACATAAATAATCTCTCATCTCTATGCAAAAAATGCATGCTGAGAATAGGCAGCGCAATAGCGCCGCAACGTAAAAAGCGTTATAGGTTCAATGTGTTATTCATTGTTATTTCACTTCTTTTGACCAGACCGCTTTGTATGGAAACAGCGGGCACAGAAACTTTGAAGGGGACTAATCCAAGCGGAAATTCAAAGTTCTAGCGCCTTTTTTAGGAGCTGAAAGTCATTAAAGGGCAACCACTCTCCGTCCCACGCCTAAAAGCGTAAGGTATTAAGGTGAAACTTTCAGGTGTAATTGAACTAAATTAAAATAGTCCGCAAGTACAGAGGTTGTCAAACCTCTGTTTGACTAAATGAAATTTTTTTGAAATAATTTGACTAAACTAAATGAAAAGACTGTGTGCACCCAGGTTGTCAAAAGACCGTATCTGCAATATCTCAGGAACAGGTAAAGGTATTAAGATGAAGCTTCCCAGGCTTGATGAGGGTATGTTATACAAAATCTAAAGACGCTATGTGCATCCTGGTTGTGAAAAACCGTATATTCTCTATCTTAGGAACAGCTAAGGGTAGCACGTTGAACTGTCAGGGCATGTTGAGGGGGAGGTTGGACTAAATCACTTGACATTTTGTGCATCCAGGTTGTCAAGAAGGTGTATCTGCAATATCTCAGGAACGGCTTAGGGTATTAAGTAAAAGATTTTCAGGCAATGATGAACCAAATCAAAAGAAGCTATGCGCATCCAGGTTGTCAAAATGGTGCTTCTGCAATAACTTCGGTAGAGCAATTTGAAACTTCCAGGGAATGTTAAGGGAGTGCTAAACTAGATGAAAAGAAACCGTGGAGCCTTTAGGGCATGTTGAGGGAGACGTTGAACTATAGCCATATTAAAACCCAAGACGAACAAAAATAAAGTAATTATATAACAATTTAACCTTGAAATGAACAGAAATGGCTATCAATGAATAAATAAAACCCTAAACGGGCAGAAACTAAAATGAGCAGTTACATTAAACGTAAAAATAACAGATACTGGTGTAAATGAATATTGAATCTAAAAACTCGCTTTTTTGGCAGCTAATTTAATGTTCTGTCTAGTGGCAAGTTCAGGGTCACTTTTAATTGAATTAGCTTAAGATCTTTTTTAGTCAAGAAAGTATAACATTAATTTGACTTTTCAGCGCGCTTGATTAATTACTGAAGAATCAAATTTTTCTTGGATCAACCAGCCAAAATAAGAAAAATATTACCCAATTGGGATAGTTTGGACTCATTTGCATTTTTTTAAGGAGCTAGGCATAACTAAAAATATAATTAGTCAAATCCAGTTTTTACTAGCCAAATGCAGAAAAACAGCCATGCCTGGCAAAATTGTAGAAAACTGATTCAGGAGTTATTGAGTTAAGTAGATAAAGCTTTCGGGGAAAATTTAGGGCAGGAGTATACCCAGGCATTGTATTTTCAAGGTACTACCTATGTCCTTACCCTATCTCTAGGCAGTAGAAGATTGCGAAGAAGACAAGACTATTATACCAATCTAAATTTTGATTAAATAAAAAAATTAAGTTTTTTAGCTGAAAGTAAGGAGCGACATCAAAACTTAAAACGAACAGAAATTACTCCGTATATGAAAGGGGCTTTTCCTCCTCAACGCCCCGCTCTTTACGCTAAAGTTTGACTCTTTCTCTTAACTCAACTTTTTAAAACAGTAAAGAACTTTAGCGTAAAGAGTGGGGCGCTGAATTGAATGTCTATTCAATTTACGTTTATTATGTTGAAACTAGAACTATATATAGCAAAATGCATGGGAAATATATAATTTGGGCTATATATTTGCACACTAGGGAGGGAGGGGGGATTCCAAGAATAAGCACAAGTCCTAGATACGTGATTTACATAACCGGACTGATTCCACTCTCTTTGGGGGAGTTGGAGGGGGTGTTAATTCGAAAAAACAAGAAAAATTGAGGTATTTTTAACTTAGGAACGGGTGACCGTTCGTGAGGTATTTTTAGATTTGATATTGGAAGGAACTCATGTCTCAGAGTTCTTATTTTAAATCCCGACCAGATCTGGTGATATCGGGTGGGGGTTGGAGGGGGAGACCGGAAATCTTGGAAAACGCTTAGAGGGGAGAGATTGGAATGGAACTTGGTGGACCGAATAAGCAAATGTCGTAGATAAGTGATTGACGTAACCGGACTGGATCCACTCTCTTTCGGGGAGTTAGAGGAGGGGGGGGGCTCAGTGCTTTGGCGAGTTCGGTGCTTCTGGAAGTGCTAGGACGATAAAACTGGCAGGCGTGTCAGGGACCTGCGGAAATTGACTTCATAAAGTCGTTTTGCCCGATTCGACCATCTAGGGATGGGCTGATGGAAGGGGAGAATTTAGAAAAAATGAGGTATTTTTAACTTACGAATGGAATTTTTGAGCTTGAATTTGTCACCAATTTCACCTTTGAGAACGACTGCTGAAACACAAGGACTGTTTAGTTGGAATAAGACTTTTTTTAGAAGCAGTAAAAAGCTTTACCATTACGAGTTTGATTCACACAAATCCTGAAAACTTTATTCACCCTAACTCTACTATTTCTAAGATGGCAAAAAAGCCCCACATCTAGAATCTTGCCCTTAAGATCTTACGTCTTCTCTCCTTAAACCAGACTCTTAGACTAGAATATTTCCAATTAAACGCATTCACTAGAACGAGATGGCATTAACTTTGATTACTAAACTCAAGTAATGATATTCTACATTAATTATTCTATAGCAACTATCAAAGAATCAACTGTGGAACTTCTCTTCATCTTGCCCTTAAGGTGTACTCATAGTCGTTTAGCCGAAGGTATCTTATGCAATTATTTAATTTTTTCGTATTCTGCTTATTTCTGTAAATTTATACTTTGAAGTTGACAACGAGCCAGATTGCAAATGAATCTTAAGCTTGTTCGTTCATTTTGACATCTTCAGTTTAATTTTGTTTTCAGGTTAGTTCAGTCTTCAGGTTAATCTAATTTTCAGATAATTTCATTCTTCAGGTTAATTTAGTTTACAGGTTAGTTCAGTCTTCAGTTTAAGTCAAGCTATCTTAATCTTAAAAGTATATGTTTATCTGCCAGAAAGGCCGTACCCAGGGGGGTACCGAGTTTGAACTCATCTTTCCCGAAGTTCTTGTAGAACGCTTAAAAATTAAAATAAAATAAATTTTTCATGTACGTTGTAAAGTTACTATTTTAACCCCCCCCCCCCAAAAAAAAACCCCTCCCTCCGAACAAAAATCCTGGATACGCGTTTGTCCGTTCAGTAACTAGCTTATTGCTTTGCACCAGGATCGGCATTGGTTAACTCAAGTTTGGTCCTTAAAGAAATGGGCCAGAAAATTTTCCTGGGAAGGAGTCAATACAGCAATAAGTATTTTTGGATCACTATTTTTCTGCATATACTGGACAATCTTCCCACCTATCACCCTATATTCAGGTGTGGTAGCAGAAATAAGGAATAAGGAATCTTTCATACTTGCTTATCCTAATCAAGGGTGTATGTAGTATTTTTGTTCGGGGCTATTTTTTCTGGAGGTTTTACATAAAAACACTTAAAAATGTATATAAAATTTGTTTATACGTATTTTTCTACGTTTTTATGAGTCATAAAAAAATTCGGGGGTTGGGTTTGAACCCGTTACCCCCCCCCCCTCCTGGATACGATCTTAATCTTAATGCTGCGCAAATCCTAATTCAACTAATTGTATAATTCTAGAATTGTTCTTCTCCTCTTACCCAGGTTCTTAGACTAGAATAATCCCGATGTAACGAATGCACATATTCGTATTCGCATCCACTTTTATTACTAAACTCAAAAAGTGATATCCTGCATTATTCTATAGCTGTTATCTAAGAATCAACTTGGTAGACTTATCATCTCTTCTATCTTGCCCTTAAGGCGTACTACTTGTCGTTTAGCCGAAGCCATCTTCGGCTAGTGTAGTTATTGTTTTTTTTGTTTGTTTTTTTTTTGCTTCGTGTTTTGCCTATTTCTGCAAATATTTGTTTGGTGTTGTCAACGAGCCAGGTGCCAAATTATTTTCACTCAACTAAATTAGCTTAGGACACGTGGATTAATTTAAGCCCAACTTCAACTTTTCAAGAGGTATCTATTGATAGGATATTCTGTGTATTTAGTGGAACCAGTTCAGGTTATTTGGAGGAGGGGCAAAATTTATTTTCAGAATCTAAGGGGGGAGGCAACTTTTTTGATTTTTCAGTTGAAGTTCACCAAAGAGCCTGTTTCAATGAGAATGAAAAAAGGTATTTTACTATGGGGGGTTATTTTACGATTAGCGATTCACGCTAATGGACACCTTTGTGTGTATTGTATTTGTGCATTCATTTTTTTTTACTCAATTTTATTTCCGCTCAAATCATTGAACGGAAAAAAAATCGTCTGCGTAAGTTACCAAAATTCTCTGAACATTAAATACTATGAAATTTGCAATAAATACGTTATTCAATCACCTAGTTTGATCGCTTGTGTTATTTTATTATAATTTGTTTGATTAAAAAAAAAAAAATGACCGTGATTGCCAGTTTAATTGACATATGCTGATATTAATCCCTTGAAGTTTTAATAATTTTTATTTATGAAAATAAGAAAAGCGAAAACATTTCAAACGTATTTTGTTTTAATTAAAGCGCAAATTCTGTTCTGGTCTTGAGAAGGCATGGGGGTTATCTGCTCTACTCATATTAGTTTTTGCTCGTTTTGAGTTTGACTCGGCTATTTATTGTAATTCCTGTTCGTTTTGAGTTTTATTTATTTATTGATAAGGATTTATGGTAGTTTTATGCTTGGAAGATTATTTGACTTTATTTTTGCTCATTCTTGGCTTAATTTAGCTCTTTACTTTTCTTTGAAAAACTCGTTTTTTGGGAAAAGTTTTTTAAATTAGTTTCTGTTCGTTTTTTATTGACGTACTCTTTTTCATGGAAAATATTTTATATATATTTTTTTTCTATAAGAGATCATTGTATAGGTTGGTATTTGTGTGTTGGAGAAACTTTTTCAACGATTTTTAATTGTGACACAAACAGTATTTTTTAATTTAATTTTATAGATTCTGAAGTTGACCTGAAAAATAAAATTTATTATCATTCCCAAAAGATTCTATCTATGCTCTTTGACAACCTGGACACACTTACACTCTTTATTTATTTAAATTGTAAGAGCAGAAGTAGTAATAGTAGTATCCCCAAAAAGTTTCAACTTGATAACCCCAGTTGTTCTCAATATCTTGCTGAGGTATCTAATTGGCAACCATAAACACAATACCTTTTGATTAATTTTAAAGCAACATGTTGTTATGGCACTTAGTATTAACCAAGTGACATATAGCAATCGCAAATTCTGTCGGTCTGTCGGTCCAGGTTTTGCTACTTTGGGCACTTCCAGGTATGCTAGGACAATGAAATTTGGCAGGTGTATCAGGGACCGGACCAGATTAAATTAGAAATAGTCGTTTTCCCGATTTGACCATCTGGGGTGGGGGGCCCGTTAATTCGGAAAAAATAGAAAAATTGAAGTATTTTTAACTTACGAATGGTTGGTCAGATCTTAATGAAATTTGTTGTTTGGAAGGATATCGTGTCTCAGAGCTGTTATTTTAAATCCCGACCGGATCTGGTGATATTGGGGGAGAGTTGGGAGGGGGAAACCTAAAATCTTGGAAAACACTTAGAGTGGAGGAATCGGGATGAAACTTGGTGGGAAAAATAAGCACAAGTCCTAGATGCATGATTGACATAACCGGAACAGATCCGATCTCTTTGGGGTAGTTGGGGGGGGGGGGGGTAATTCTGAAAAATAAAAAAGAGGTATTTTTAACTTACAAACGGGTGATCGGATCTCAATGAAATTTGATATTTAGAAGGATATCGTGTCTCAGAGCTCTTATTTTAAATCCCGACCAGATCTGGTGACATTGGGGGAGGGGAGTTGTGAGGGGAAGACCTAAAACTTGGAAAACACTTAGACTGGAGGGATGGGGATGAAACTTTGTGGTAAAAATAAGCACAAGTCCTAGATACATGATTGATGTAACCGGAACGGATCCGCTCTCCTTGGGGTAGTTGGGGGGGGGGGGATAAATCTGAAAAATTAGAAAAAATGATGTATTTTTAACTTCGAACGGATGATCGGATCTCGATGAAATTTGATATTTGGAAGGATATCGTGTCTCAAAGCTCTTGTTTTAAGTCGAGACCGGATCTGGTGACATTGGGGGGAGTTTGGGGTGGGGGAACCTAAAATGATGGAAAACGTTTAGATTGGAGGGATCGAGATGGGGATGAAACTTTGTGGTAAAAATAAGCACAAGTCCTAGATACATGATTGATGTAACCGGAACGGATCCGCTCTCCTTGGGGTAGTTGGGGGGGGGGATAAATCTGAAAAATTAGAAAAAATGATGTATTTTTAACTTCGAACGGATGATCGGATCTCGATGAAATTTGATATTTGGAAGGATATCGTGTCTCAAAGCTCTTGTTTTAAGTCGAGACCGGATCTGGTGACATTGGGGGGAGTTTGGGGTGGGGGAACCTAAAATGATGGAAAACGTTTAGATTGGAGGGATCGAGATGAAACTTGGTGGGAAAATAAGCAGAAGTCTTAGATACGTGATTTACATAATTGAAACGGATCTGCTCTATTGGGGGGGGGGGTAATTCTGAAAAATTAGAAAGAATGACGTATTTTAACTTACGAAGGAGGGATCGGATCTTAAAGAAATTTCATATTTAGTAGGACCTCATAACTCAGATCTATTATTTTAAATCTCAACCGGATCCAGAGTAATTGGGGGGCAGTTGGGGGGTACCGGAAATCCTTGAAAATACTTAAAGCGGTGGGATCAAGATGAAACTAGATGGGAAGAATAAAAACCTGTCTAAGATACGTGACTGACATAACCGGACCGGATCTGCTCTCTTTGGTGGAGTTGGGGGGGTGATTTTGAAAATTGAAGTATTTTTAACTTACGAAAGGGTGACCAGATTTTAATGAAATTTGATATTTAGAAGGTTCTTGTGCTTTAAAGCTCTAATTTTAAATTCCGACCAGATCCTGTGACATTGGGGGGATTGGAGGGGGAAACCGGAATTCTTGGAAAACGTGAAAATTGGGGTATTTTTATCTTACGAATTGGTGATCGGATCTTACTGAAATTTGATATTTAGAAGGAATTCATGTCTCAGAGCTCTTATTTCAAATCCCGACCAGATCTTTTGACATTGGGGGGAGTTGGAGGGGGAAACATTGGAAAACACTTTGAGTGGAGGAATCGGGATGAAGCTTGATGGATAGAATAAGCAAATGTCCTTTATATGTGATTGACGGAACCGTACTGGGTTCGCTCTCTTTGGGGGAGTTGGGGGGAGGGAGGGGTTCAGTGATTTGGCGAGTTTGGTGCTTCTGGACGTGCTAGGACGATGAAAATTGGTAGGCGTGTCAGGGAGCTGCACAAATTGACTTGATAAAGTCGTGTTCCCAGATTCGACCATCTGGGGGGGGGGGCTAAAGGAAGAGAAAAAATTAGGTATTTATAACATATGAGTGGGTGATCGGATCCTAATGAATTTTGATATTTAGAAGGACATCGTGACTCGGATCGTGACTCTTAAAAAGGGCACCAGAACTTTTAATTCTGAAATGAATTGGATCCTTTAAAAGTTTCAATGATATTTCTAGCTTTTATAGTTGGGGGGGGGGGGGTTGCTGCCTACGATACTGCTTATACGCACTTTTGAAAACCTGTATGCATACAGTTTTTTCCTTTAATTGAAACTCCTAAATGTTCCCTAAGAGTTTCATCTTAACGACTTCCAATGGAATGAGCCCATCCGATCGGAAGTTTTTGCAACCATCCGTTCCATAAGAACCATAACAAGAGGGTTGTGTCCACCTTGAAGCCATTGTTATACGATATCTGGACTATTGTGAACAAAATAGTTATCTAACAACTTTGGTTTGATGCCCTTGGGGAAAATAGATTGTCGGGGGTGGGGGGGTAGTTGCCCTACATCAATTTGACTCTTAAAAGATAACTAGAACTGTACGTTTCCAATCTAATAAGCTTCCTCTAAAGTTCAAGCAACCACGGCTTCCATAAAAAGCTTTTATCCCCCCGGGGCGTAAATTACGACTCTGGCACCCAGACTCTGGGGGGGGGGGTTATAAACCTCAAATATATTGCTATGTGATCTTTGGACTACTTTTGAACAAATGGTTATCTCAAAATTTTAGTAATATTGCACATTAAAAAATATAAATTTCTTAATATGATAGCTTGATAGCTATAAATGTTATAATATATAATTATCAGGTATTAATCGTATTTTAGAACAAATATATATATATATACCTTGCCCTGAGGGCTGTGGGGGGATGTCATCCTCAAAGGCGTAGTTTCTCACCCTTTCTATATAAACCTTAAATGCCCCTAGGGCATAACTCAAAATGTTTTCACCTTTCTTACTTTCATAAATGAAAAATTATCAAAACCTAAACGAAGAAATGTCAGAATATATCAGTTTAACTGACAATCCACGGTCATTTGTTTGTTGTTTTTTTTTCAGTAAAGCGCAAATTGTGTTCTGGTCTAGAGAAGGCATAAAATGGGTTATCAGCCCTACTCATGTTAAGTTTTGCTTGTTGTGTGTTTTACTCGGCTATTTATTGCAAATTCTTTTCGTTTGGAGTTTCATTTATTTATTGATAGTAATTTGTGTTAGCTTTATGCTTGAAAACTTATTTGACTTTATTTTTGCTCACTCTTGGCTTAATAGAGCTCTTTACTTTTCTTTGAAAAACTTTGTCTGGTTGAAAAGGCGGTCTAGTTGAATTATGATTGATTTAAATAGGTTCAGCTTAATGCGGTCCACTTAAATGGTAGTTGAGTTACTCACAAGCCGCAGTTAAGCCAAAGTTTTTTTTGTTTTTTTTTTTAGCATTGCGGAAATTATTTTTTTTTACCAAGGGATTACAAGCAGTTAATGATAAAAATCACAGATAAGAAATTCAAAATAAAACTATTTGCAGTACATAGTTCGGACACAACTGGGCCCAGAGAGGGGGCCCAATGCACGCACCCTAGACCTTCAGGGTAGATAAGACAAATGACTCAATATGACCAAGTTCTTTGTGCATTTGCCCCTCTTTGCTCTCAGACCTAATTAAAACCAAACCATATTACAGCGCTACATTCTAATCGGAAATCTACAATATTTTCTTTATTACCCATGGTAACTGACTCATGGTAAATTTTCCTCTCCCAATGCAAATATCCAATGCCGATGCATCCCCCAAAGGAAAACTTCCTGGTGTCATCCTGTATATGTAGTAGCTGAATATTATGAAATCATTTTGAAATATGGTGGATATATAAATGGAAACGTTATCCGTATTCGAACCAAAAGTCTAATATATAGCCCCTTTAGTAAGCATATACAATGTTATTACTGTGGGCGTTACCTTTGAAGTATTTTTGTCCATATCTTACCAGTTTTCTTATCGTTTCGGCAACTTGCACACTTTTCGTGGGAAATGCACTCTTTTTCCATTGATCTCTTTCACTCCACGGACCAGATTTTCACTCTTTTTGCTCATTATTTGCTGTTTGCATTCTTTTTTGCACTCTTTTATGAAATGATGATAGAAGGATGTTATAAAAATAAAATTCAAATTAAATTATTGAAATTCAAAAGATAAAACAGCTAGCCAATATGGTCTCTGTTATCTCTGCATGGAATGTCCTCAATTCGTCTTTCTGGCAATTTCAACCATTTACGAAGATGTAGATCAAACTATTAATAAGAAGTGAAAACATGGTAGGTTCAACATCAAATTTTATAGAAGGAAGTTGTTGGGCACAACCATTCTTCTTGGAAATGGAAAAGTGAATATGTAACTTGAAGTAAAGCGATGGATAGGCAACAACCAAAACAAAGCTTTTCAAAGTTTACTCTCAAACTGATGAAATTCTGCAAAGACTTTGGGCCTGTCCACCATTTTAAAGCATGATTTTCGCAATGCTAAAAAAAACACAAACAAAACTTTGGCTTACCTGCGGCGTGTGAGTAACTCAACTCCCGTTTAAGTGGACCGCGTTAAGCTGAACCTATTTAAATCAATCATTATTCAACTCAACCCCCGTGAAACTTAACCTCATCGAACTCAACCCCATTCAGCTCCAACCCCATGCAACTCAATCCTGCTTCAACTCTACCCCGTCCAATTCAGTCCCTATTTAACTCAACCCCGTTGCACTCAAACACGTTCAACTCATTCCATTTAACTCAACCTTCACTCAGCTCAATCCCCGTCTACCTCAAGACGCGTTTAACTCAGCCCCTGTTTAACTCAGCTCCTATTGAAATCAACTCCTGTGGGACTGAACACTAATTCAAATTGTCAGTGAATACCACATTATAAATATTAAACAGTAGCAAAAACTTGGTTCATAAATGGAACACATCACAGCGCGTGGAAAAGGAAGTTTTCCTTCACGTCACAACAATGGCTTCAGATTCTACCACAGCATAAACTGTATAAATATTGAAAAAGGTGGAGCCAGGAAGAAGAGTGTGCGACTGATGTGTCCCAAAAATCTTTATTTGAGGATAATGGCGTTTTCGCTACTGTTGATTATTTATGCTGCGATGAATACGTTTGAACTAGCTCTGATTAGAATGTCAATATTTGCTTCTCGCTTCGCTTGCAGTTTCCAACTTATATCGCAATGACCTAATCTTTAGGTCAGTTCTGATGCTTAATAATCTTGCAGGGTTTAAGCTTAAAGTAATATAAGGGTTTAAGCGTCTTAAGGTTTTACGGCAAAGGTTGTGGTGTTAAATTTGTCGAAGTTCGAATTAATCCACTAGCTAAAAGAGAAACATGCCCTTACCGTCCCAATTTACCATCCGACGCCTTCCTTTTTCCTTTCCTTTTTTTTTTTTTAATTGGTATTATTTGGCATTATGAACGAACTGTTAATGAGAAATTAGTACAAACAAATGAGACACCAAGCCAAGTTTTGTGTATAGCCTAGGATTATATCCAGGAACTATAGGGACGGGGGTTATGAAGTAATTGTAGCGGTAGCAATTATCATATTCAGAAACAACATTATATGGCGAATCCAAATTTCAGCTATTGCTGCAACCGTTAAATCCAAATATGCTCTGGCCCCGGTCATGGAAAGTTCTGCTAATTTCAAATATGTAAGAAAGAAAAATACGTTGTTATTTTTCGAAAGGGCGGAGGAATAGTATTGCGCTAAACTAGCATAAAAAACAGTTCCACAAGAATTGACAAATGAATGAAGATCATTTTATTTGATTTAACTTTTATCACCCCAAACAAAACAGGTTTAGCTTCATTTTCTAGTTATGCTGTTGATTTAAGGAGGGTTGAAGTAAGTGGAGTTGATTTGAATATTAACTTTAATATTTTCTTGCTATTTAAACAAAGTTGTTTCCTCCGAAAAAAAATGTGTTGGCACTTCTGCCACTAGCAGGTCCTCCTCATTTCAAGCCACCCCAAAGTTTCTGCGCCCCCGTGTATGAATGTTGATTTTCCTGTGAGGACTACTAATTTAGTTTTAATTTGCTCCTCTTTATGACCTTGTTATGAAGTACCTAACTGCACTTGCCAAAATGCACATCATTTTATGTTTAAAAACTTTTTTATTACTCTGCTGACCATGATTTTTTAAGAGTCCCCATCTTGTTTTTCAGGTTTTGTGGAATAGCTCTTGGTGATTGCCGTATTTGCCTCAAGGGGAAAATGCATGATGTTTTGGTTTATAAAGGCAAATATCATATTCCCGTACCTTCTGGTAAGAACTGGTTTGCCAAATTTAATTAATCAAAATTAAATCAGCTCTCAATTATGTTTTCTTTCTTGTGGTCTATTGTTTTCCAAAGATAAGTAAAGTAATACAAAAAAGAGAAAGACAGTAAAGTAATTAGTGTGAGGCGTAACCACTGAAGAAGGTGGTTCTTTGGCCCAGAATCCCTTCAAAATCACAAGATTTGTGTGAATTTATTCACGGGTATTCCGGTGTTTACCCCTCCCTCCTCGGAAAATACCCCTCCCTTGGCTGGTTGGTCTCCAATCACCTTCAACTTATAAAAGAAGGACTGACTCTCAATATCTGGCGTAATGAGCACCCTCTGAAGTTTCTGCGACCATGAGTGGAATGTGGTGATTAGGAAAGGGAAGTTCCCCTCCTGTACGGAATACGTTCTGCTCGTTTTAGAGTTTAATGTTACTCTTTACTTGCATATTCACAGCGTAGACCTGAAATATTCCCAAAAATCAAGAGGGACTAAATATCAATTCCACATCTTTCTATGTGTTTTTCAAAGTTTTTTTATCCCCCCCCCCCAAAAAAAATGGGCCCCCAAACCAAAGTTCTGGATACTGCCCTGGCGATTGTTTATCAAACAAAACTACAAAACAATCAGAGAACCTTATTGTAGAAGTTTAAAGCCCTTATATGCAAATGTTTGGAATTGTAAAACAGCCGAAAAATAGCCCCTCCCCCAAACAAAAGTTCTTATGCTGCCCTAGGGATTGTATATCAAACAAAACTACAAAACAATCAGACAACCTTATTGTAGAGACTTAAAGCCCTTATATGCAAATGTTTTGAAATGTAAAACAGCAGGACTTTAAGACAACCAAATTTGCTTATACCTTAAAAATATTTCGGGTTGTTAGGGAGTGAGTGAGATACATCAAAGGGTACATTTTAATGCCAAAACATCCCAACTCTCATTGAGCCTTCATATAAATGTAGAATTAGTTCTAAGGGAGAGATGAGGGGAGGTTAAAGTTTAAATCGATGTATAATCCCCAAGGCCATATGCAGGACTTTTTTTTGGGTGTGTGTTTGTTTTTTAGGTTCAAAAAAACTTTAAAAAATGGATCAAGAATTTCAAATTGATATTTAATCCCTCTTGATTTCTTGGAATACCTATGGTCTACAATGTGATTATGAAAGCAAAAAGTAACATCTAACCCCCCAAAAAAGCAGAATTTATTCCGTACAGGATTGTGACTGCCCTCTCTTCATCCCACATGTGCCTCATGCTCGTAGAAACATCGGAGGATGCTCATTCGATCGTTCTGGTCCTTTTTTTATAAGTCAAAAGCGGTTAGAGATCAACCAGCCGTGGAGGTAGGTTTTTTTTCGGGGGAAAAGCCTAGCCCCTATTCACGATTCCTGATTTCTCTCATATTTTCTGAAGTTTTCTGTGTGTGTGTGGGGGGGGGGGTCACGATTCCTGATTTCTCTCATATATTCTGAATTTTTCTATGTGTGTGTGTGTGGGGGGGGGGGGGGGGGTAACCCTGCTACCCGAAAGTAATTTTTACGTTCGTGACCATGGAATTCTTTATAAATTATAAACAGGTTCAATTTTTAAGAATTTCCCTTTTAAAATATTTATTATAAATTCATTGGTAGCTGAAGAATTTGCCGATTTTTCTTTCATTTATTCATTGGTCAATATCACTGGTTGACAGGATTTTCTTTCACAAGAAGTCTATAAAGTGAATCAAGTGCATTTTCCCTCCTGAATATAGATATGTAGTTAGAATTTTCCGTCAGGCATAGTTTTTGGTTTAGGCTTTTATAATTTTCAAGATCTGGGTTTATCGGTTTTTTTTTTGCCATAGGAATCTACCTCGTCCGCAGCGATTTTTAACTAATCTGTGTGTAAGAATATATATGTTATCACCATAAAACACGACTGCGCAGGTTCATTCATATTCGGGCATGCTCAGATCCGTGAATCTGGCGTCCCAATGGGAAGATCATTTGGAGCTTTCTCCTTCTTGAGACTAGGTTTTGAGTCAAGAGTCAAAATGCGCATATTGACACTATCTTCTACTTCACTCTAAGTTGAACTGGGGTCTAGTTCTTCTGGTAGTTATGGTTATGATAAGAGCCGGGGGCTTCATCCCCCTGCTTCAGACAGCAATTAATCGAGTTAGGGCTTTCATAAGATACTTCTAGAACGCTAGCTTTTCATTTGCATTAAGTTGGGTTGTGATTTTACGCCTAATTCTGACTGATGACCAAACTTTGTTCAATTTCCCCTTCCCACACAGATGTCGGATTGGTCGTAGATTTCTTAAAATTCTAGCTAGGACATTAAATATTACCTTTGATTAAGTTTGGTTGATATCTGACAAGATTCTTTACATGCTTCTCTCTTAAAACCAGATCTAGACACCTTGGGTTGGTCCTTGTTTCACTAAATCTTATTTAGGACACTAGCTTCTGCCTCCCATCAGGTCTCGTTGAGATCCAAAAGACACTATTACTTCCCGCCAACTTTATTTGATACAATCCCTTTTGTCAGATATCCTGATGAAAAGAACTGATTGGAACGACTGAAAGTCAGAACAGTTCATGATATTACCCCCGGGTAGAGGAAACTACATTTTTGTAGACGGAAGCGAAGTGCTCATTTTTTTTTGCTTTATAAGGTTCCAAACATGATCGGGTTGAAGGGCGACAGTCCATCGTAACCTTGGCCAATTTTCGACTATATTATTTTCAATTTTATTCTTTACTTCCGTCAATAAACATAATCTTGTTAAAACTTCGTTTCTATGCTGTTTTCTGCACTGAGGTACATTTCCCAGATAGTCTGGGAGCAAGATGTGCCCTGAGTTTATTTTCTAACCATTTAAAGCTTAACCTTTTTTCTTTTTCTTGCTAAACTTCTTTGTTCGTTTGATTTGATTCGTTTAGTGGGGTAACTACCAGCTCTTTTAAAATCAGTTCAGTTATTCCGATTCCGGAGAATAGACAAAGCAAGTCTGAAGCAGATTATTCTTTCTGCCCTTGTTACTAAAGGTTTTTTTTTTAGCTTAATGTCTGTGACTGTTTTACTTGATTTCGGTTCTAGCCAGTTGGGTTGGAGAAGTGGTGTAGGTTGTGATCGTATACACACCCCTTTTTCAGATTCAAGTTCTTCTTGGACTAAGGAAGACATGTTATGTCGTTTTGATAGACATTCGAGGGGTGTTCGATAGTCTTTCATGTGCTTCTATATTAGTTTTTTTATTCAACAGCAGTTTACCACACAGCCAGATTAAAATTTTTCGTTCATGGTATTCTTACCTTAAAATCCAAGTCGCTTCAGGATTTTGGATTTCTGCATAAAATCAGTCAAAAGAGGGTTTAGACAAGGAGGGATTTTATTAGCTTCGATTTTTTATTTATGTTGAAAGATTCTTCTGCTACTTTAAAAATGTCACTTATTAATTTAGCTGTTGAAATGGATTTTTTGGCATATGCTGTTGACATTGGATCAAAGAAGAACGGTGTGGAATTAACGTTGTAAAATGTCAATATTGAGTGTGTTGCAATTAATAAACCCCTTGAAACCCCCCTCCTTAGTTTTGGGGTTTCCACGCTCCAAGAAAACTTTCCCCAGTCCAAGAAATATCCTCAAGTATTCACTGAAAGTTCCAACTCGGTACCCTAAGCCGTTTCTGAGAAATTGAAGATATGCCCTTTTGACAACCAGGATGCTTACAGTGTCTATTGATGTACTTGAGTCCCCCCCAACATTGCCTGAAAGTTTTAAGTTAATGCCCTTACATGTTCCTGAGATATTACAGATACGTCTTTTTAACAACCTGGATGAACATTGTGTCTGACAGTCTGATAGTCTGACATCCCCCTCAACATGCACTGAAAGCTTCATCTTGAGAACTTTAGCCAATCCACATATGTCGGAGATACACCCCTTTGGCAAGTTTGATGCATATAGTGTCCTATTATTTACTTCAACATGTCCTAATAGTTTTAGCTTGATGCGCTTAGTTGTTCCTGATATATTACTGATACTACCTTTTGAATCCCCAAATTGATCAGTTAAATATCCCCAACAACATACTCTGAAAGTTTTAATGTATTATCCGTAGCTGTTTCTGATACATTGCGCAGGCGCCTTTTTGACAATCTGGATAAACACAGTGTCTTTTGATTTAGTTTTACATCCCTGTCAACTTTCTTTAGAAATTTTAGATTAATACCCTAAGCTGTTCCAGAAATATTGCATATATGTCATTTGGAAAACCTGTATGTATTTAAATTATTTGTGATTTCGGTTTAATATTGTCCTCAACATTCCATAACAACTTGAACTCAGCACGCTACCATTAGTCGTTCCAGAGAAATTGCAGATTTGCCCTTTTGACACCCTGGATGACCATAGTACCCTTTTAATTTAGTTTAACATACCATTAACGTTTCAACTGAAGATCCCAGCTGTTTCTGAGATGCTACAGATACCCTTTTTTGACAACATGTGTTTGTGTAGTATCTTTTGATTTAGTTCAACATCCCCCTCTCCAGAACCTCCTCGGAAGGTTGCAACTTAATACCCTTAGCCATTTCTTAGACTTCGCAGATACACCCTTCTGAAAACCTGGATGCTCGTAGAGTCGTTTTTTTCTTCAGCATCCCCCTCAACATGCCATTGAAGTTTTCCCTTAATACCCTCTGCCTTTCCTGAGATATTGCCGATTTGTCCTTTTGACGACCTGCATGCACAAAGTTTGTTTTGATTAAGTCTAACTTCCCTTCAACATTCCCTGAAAGTTTTACCTTAATATCCGTGACCTTTTCCGACCCATGCTTAATCAAACTTACTCCCATTTACTAATCATAAATCCTATATGTAAACAACAGACAACTAGCATTATTTACAATCCTTACCCTAGGGGCTTTGGGGAATCTTGTCATCCCAAGAGGCATTGTTATCTGACCTTTCGACTATTTTTTTTTTAACAAAATGGTTATTCCAAATTTGAGACTATTTTTAACAAAATGGCTGGTTAGTTTCAAGGGGTAGCAACAATGGGTGAGGAAGGGGTAGGTTGCCCTTCAATCAGTTTATCTCTTAAAAAGAGCACCAGGGTTTTCAATTTATAATCGAAGGAATCGTCTTCGAGATTTCTACCACAACTTCCATACGAAAAAGAAAATATTACATTGAAGCAATATCGCTATTTCCTTCGGCAGTCTTATTGCGCTGTCTACAATATGATCAGAATTTTTCTTATTTCCTGTAATACTCTTTAATTTTATATTTGTGAGGAATATAAAAACGTAGCACTAATATGCACATACACGATGAAAATACTACGTACTCTTAGTTATAACTGGGTTGCTAAGAAGATTTGTTGAGAAAAGAAACAACAAAGAGAAATCATTAAAAATGTAAAAGGCGACATTGTAATAATAATAATAATGAAATTAAACATGTTGTCAATATTTTTGTGTTGATTTTTGGTTTGTTTCGTTCTTCTCTAAATTATCTGTAGTATTCAGTTATCTCGGACTGTTTAATAGTTTATATTTCTTGGGAAAATATTTTAAAAATATTTTAAAAAAATTTAAAAAATATTTAAAAGAGTTTTACTGCTGATGATGAACACTGTATATGTGTTCGAAATATCCAGTTAAATAATTTTATATCTATTCACTGTCAATAAAAAGGTATCATCCCTATTTTGAACTGTTTTACTTTCGTAAAAAATATTACATTTCTCAAAATACTGTATATATATATAGTTATTATTTAGTTTGATTAAAAATTATGGTTCAGATGCATCAACGTTGTTTTAGAATAAATACTGGGGTAATAACTATGGAACTTTACAGTAGCTTTAAAATTTGCCTGTTTTTTGCTTATAGTCCCCCCCCCCTCAACTTGAATATTGAGTCAATTTGTTTCTCAGAAGGTTAGTTTCTAGTATTTGGCCTAAGTTCCCTCAATTGAAAATCAAACCTGACGTTACATTCACAGAAATAAATTGATCCCCGAAAGGATCTTCCCTTGTACTTGTCTGCACAACTTGTTGGCTAATTTTTTGTCATGTTTATAACCAGCGATCAACAGTCTGCTTGCAAATCTAGTTATTTACTAAATTATTAAATTTAGTTATTTTTTAAGTTATTTTAACTTTTCCGGATGTTCGTTTGGGAACAACCTGGCAAGAGATCGTGTAAACAACCTTTAAACCCTCGACCTCATATATATTAACAATTCATATATGTTTACAACTCATATATATTCTATCATATAACATTCAATTCATATATATTAACAATTCATATATTCATATATGTTAAAACAAGCTGAAACTAAATAAACGCACAATTCTATGGCATTTGTCTATTGCCTACAAACCTTAAACTATTTATGGACTGACATATGTATGGATTATTTCTGACTATTTAATTCTATGACCTGACCATACATATCAACAATTGTTTTCTTTGATGCAGAAGAATATAATTTATAAATTGTTCCTGTTTTTTTTTTCTTAAGTCAAATTATTTTGCACAACCATAAAGTGAAAGTTCTTATCATTTGGATTTTCTTCAATTTCCAGTTGGTCTAAGGGTCGTCTCTTATCAAGAAACTTCTATTTTAGCAAAATAAAATGTGTTTTATCACTTGTCAGCGAAGAAGCAAAGGTAAACTGAATTAATCTGATGATCAGGTTGATTAAACATGTATTATTACATAATCTTTTAATTTCTAAACTTCTCTCCTATTGCTATACTCCACAAGTTTTTGATGACCAATGTCGGCCAATCTAGATGAAGTGTAAAATCTCCAAAAATGTGCTAGAGAATCCTCGTCTAGATTTTTCTGCTAAACGAATTGTCATAGGTCTTGCTCAGCCAACCGATCAATTCGTTGGAATTTTCGATTCTTTCCTTTTTAATTGTTTTAATTTTTGATTTGGACTAATTTAATTGAAATAATTTTTGATTTGAATTAATTTAATTAAGGCACGCGACATATCCCTTGTGATTTTGTTACACCTGCTAAAACGTACAACCCAATCCAAGGGCATGTTCATCACAAGGTGAGTTGAAAAATGAGAATGAATGTTGCTACTAGTAGCTTTGTACATAGGTAAAACTAGACAAAAAATTATATAATTTTCCCTCGATTGTCCTTGCGATGCATACACCCCTACTCCGAGCTGAGTGCCTACCAGGGTTGTCAGAGGAAGTGTAATGTTTTACCAAGGCGTAATTCTTCGTGAAAACTGTAAAATCGAATGTGGTGAATATAAATGCACGTAGGAAATTAGATTGTTAAAATGTACATCTACATGATATCTACAAAATGGTAGTTATGTGGGGGTAAATGCTGAAACAAATTGGTTGTATATTAAGTAAAGGAAATTATTAGGAATATTGTAAAAATCATGGTGTTAGCCAAACAGAGAAAGTAAATTCAAGGGCATAAGGAGGTTTTTATGAACTTAGAAAATAATAATATATAGAAGAATATAAAAGTAATATTTATCTGTGCAATAATCTTTATTTCTAAAAAAAAAATATATATCTAAAATATTATGCATAATAATATAAAGATAATAAAATAATCTATAAAATAATGTAAAAATAATATATATGATAATATAAAAACATGATATGTATCTTCGTTGCTACGCCTAACCTTACATTTTTATGCTGCTGGAATAATTGGCAAAAACCCTCGGATAAGTTGTTCTCATAGGGAGAATCATCCCAATTTAAATTAGAAGATTAGATTGTAATTTAAATCAAAGTTTTGACAGGGAACGCCCTGTTACAACCAGCTTACATGGAAAGATCCTCACATGAATTAAGTGAAATTCTTACAACTATGAGAATATCATATAGCGCTGCCTAAGTAAAGAACGATGTTGGCACAATGTATTATTTATTTATTGATTTTTTTTTTTGGTTTGTTTTAGACCAGGGCACTTCGCATAGAAGGAGTTGTCATAGAAACTTCAAAAAGGCTCATTCGATTGGAAATTGAAAAGGCTATGCTCTTTTTAATAGTCAACTGTGATTGGAGGGCAATCAGCCCCCCACGCCCTCCCATTTCCCCAACACATTCAATTAATATTTTGAGATTGCCATTTTGTTTAGCATAGTTGAAAGTTTCTGAAATTATGGTTTTGAGGATGACCACCCCCCCCCCCACAACAGCCCTTAGGACAAGGGTTGTAAAGTTTGTCCTGGGGGCATACAAGGTTTTTATAGAAAAACGGGTCGTATAAACTTCGGAGGCGGCTCATTGGACTGATAAACAAAAGTTCTAGTGCCCTTTCTAAGGGTAACAGTGATCGGAGGGCAGCTACCCCACACACGTCTTAATATCCTGAAAAGCATCCAGTTGAAATTTTGAGATAGCAATTTTATTCAGAATCGTCCAAAGATCATATACCAAGGCTTTTGGGGTTGAAACAAATCCCCACAGCCCGGGGCAAGAGTTGTAAGTTATGGCCTGGGGGTATTTAAGGTTTTTATGGAAGGGATGGTTGTATAAAGTTTAGAGGTGCCTCATTGTTGAAAATTTAAAGTTCTAGTTCCCCTTTTAAGAGGCAAAAGTGATGGAGGTCAACTATCCCCCATCCTAACTACCCCTCTTTCATGAAATGCATCTGATTGAAATTGCCCTTTCTAAGAGTCGAAAGTGATTTGAGAGCAACCAGCTCCCCCCCCCCCCCGTCCATCATTTCCCAAAAACAAATATCCAAAAAACCTTTTGAGCCATCTATTTTTTAGCATTGCTGAAAGGTTCAGTAATTATGCATTTGACGATGTCCCCCCCCCTGAGGCTGCAGGGGGAGGGCTGTAAGTTAGGCAATTGGTCCATTGTTTACATTTAGTATATTTTTATTGAGAAAAGTTATGATTGTTTGACTACTACTTTCCCAACATACGAAGGGTATTAAGACATGTCTTTCAAGGAATGTTGAGGGTAGTGTTGAACTACATCAAAACATGCTATGAGTATATAATTTGTCAAAATGGTGTGACTTAGGAATGACTGAGTATATTAATCTGGAACTTTCAGGAAATGATAAGGGAGATGATCAATTGACCAGTAAGGTAATATTTGCACGCTACTACTACAACTACCACTGCTTCTGCTGCTACCACAACTATTACTACCACTACTACCATTAAAACTACTATTACTTCTATAGCGGGTACTACTAAGGCTGAGGACATTAAAGTAAACATCTCAGGAAACGTTGAGTAGAAATGTTGAACTAAGTCAAAGCATATTATGTGCTGATACGGGCGTATCAGCGATATTTTCAGAGCAGGTTATCATATCAAGAGGAAACTTGACTGTAAAAATACAGGTAAATGTGCATTGTCAGTTAAATATACATATGCTCAAATTTATTCTTTAAGATCTTAATAAATTTTGATTTATTAAAGTTATAAAAGTAAAAATATTTAATTTTTTCAGTAAAGTGCAAATTATGTTCTGGCCTTGAGAAGGCATTGGGGTTGTGAGCCCTAGTTATGTTAATTTCTGTCCTTTTTGAGTTGGACTCGGTTATTTATTTTAATTTCTGTTCGTTTTGGGTTTCATTTATTTATTGATTCTGATTTGTGGTAGTTTTACGCTTGGTGGATTATTTGATTCTATTTTTGCTCATTTTTGGTTTAATGGAGTTCTTTACTTTTCCTTGAAAAAATTATTTTGTGAAAAATTATTTTTTAATTAGTATCAAATTTGCTCCGAAACCTGTACTGGCTGGTAATACTGATAAACTAAATCTAAATGAGGACTTCTGAATTTAATTTCTGTAAGTAGTTTGTTCGTTTTCGGCTATATTTGCTTCTATGTAAGGAAACGCCCCTATTCAAGCGCTTGTTTGTTGTAGTGTCGTTAAGGCAATATGGTATATTAAAATCATTGTGCGAGTTTCGCTGTCGGCTGACCGTCACAAAGACAAAGGTCATATTACCGAATTCTTCCAGGGGACAAGCCATCATCAAGAGCTGTCAAGAATTTGTGGCTTGATTTTGAAATTTGACTTAATAGACATGAAATTTTACGTCCCTTTTGTCGGCAAGCTTGTCAATCAAAGCGGATGATACCACAGGGAACTCCAAAAGCGGTCCAATTGCTTATACAACAATCCCTTTGAACTGATTTATACCCCTTCTCTAGCAGGTATGCCAAAAAAATATTTTAGAGGCTGCTCTATCTTGATCTTTGTAAAAGGAAGTTCTGCTTTGTTTAATCGAAAAATATTCACATTTTCTAATGATATAGGTTTGATTAAAACTGAATATCTCTATATCGGGCACAAAACACCAGAAGTTAAATGGTTTTTCTAAGATTTTCGGGAAAGTAGGTGTCGGATTTTAGTTTTATTTGAATCTTTTGTCCACGCTCTACCAGTTACGGTTTGACAGCCCAATCAGTTCTAAAGAATTTGGCCACACAAACTAAAAAGTTTATAATGGACGAGATCCTTTAAGGGGAATCCCTTGGAATAATGGAGGAGGATCTTTTAAGGTATCATATCTTCATAAGGAACCAGTTTGTTTTCCTTTTTCATGTTTCTTGTGTTTAAATATTCTTATTTTTCTTTTTAATCTTCTACTAAAATATTAGTGATGTTATTAAGATTTGGTAAATTCTTTTTTATTATCGGTGCGGAATGAGCTAAAAATGTTAAGGTGCTTTCAGACAATGCGTAGGATCTTATATTTTTATTGAAAAGATCTCCATATAGAGTTTTGTAGTTTTGGCAGTAGTGATTGCCAAATAAAAAAAAGAAATACAGGTAAAATAATCAGCTAAAAATAGGCTAAAAAGAAATGGCACCAAATATCATAAGAATACTTGGCTTTCTTTTATGGGGGTAGTTGTCTTGAAGAATTACGTAAAATATTTACCTAAGTAATTTTCATTATTTATTTTGACGATTTAATGCGGCAACACTGACAGAAATGTTGTACGGCCCTAAAGCTTCATAATTTTAAAATGAGCAAAAGAAAGATCTTAGAAACTTGCGATTGTGAAATGTAAATAAGCCGAAGATGTGTCGAGGTGTAAACAATATTTTTATTTCTAAATCTTGGCTGTTTGAGAAGCCAAATTGACTAACTCCGCAGTAAAATATGCGTACAACTATTCAAAAATAATATATTTGTATTCGTTGTGGCTGTTTTTCCTTGATGCTGGGTAACGATGAAAGGCTACGCCCTCATTCGAGTAGCTATAGTAATATGAATAATGCAGTGATGTAACCTTCTTCTTATTTAGTTTCACATTTTGGCTTCCAAGATTCCATCAGAATTTTGTATCACCCATCGTTTTGTGCAATTAATTTTTAAAGTGTTTTTTTTTTTTTTTTTTTTTTTTTTTTTTTTTTTTTTTTTTTTTTTTTTTTTTTTTTTGGGAAACTTGAATGTTTTGTACATATCAGGTATAACTGTTTAGGAAAGTTTTCACAAGCGATGCCAAAAAAAAGGAAAAAAAATGAATATTATTTTTTCATCAGAATCATAGGTCTTTTGGGATAGTTTTTCTCTTTATCTTTTGCATAAGCAATTACCAATGTTTCAAACAAAATTAAAAAAGAAAAAAAAAGTTGTTGGTGCTAGAATAAATCTGATTATATTTTTGAAATTAGCATAGAAACTGTAGCAGGCAGATTTGTCTTAAAATCGAAAATAAGCTAAGCAGCGTGAAAGAGTCAAAATCAATAAAACAAAAAGGAAGAAACTATTACAGAATAGTTGTGAGCAATAGAAAAGTCCCAAATATAGATTTGAAATAAGGGTATAAAAAAAGTTAAGCGCTGTCGTCCCACCTTTGCTTTACGGAAAAAGGTTAAATTGATCAGAATGGGGAAAAAAAACGGTAGGGTACCACGCTATTTAGTCCACAGTCCTTATTTAACCCATCCAGCTTTTGACATGGAAATAAACACCATCAAATAAAGATGAAGAGAGAGACCTCTCTCTACAAATTGCATAAATAGTTTCACCTAAAGCAATTGACCGGAAGTAGCTGCAATGGCAGTTGATTTCTTCTGTCTTGGAAGTCCCATTACCAGGCCTGGATTTATCAATAGGCCCACGAGGTTCGGGCCTTGGGGTGCACAATGCCAGGGGCACACAATAATAAATTATCACAGAGGGATTTTTTTCGTGACAAAAATTGGACTGATGTGATTTATCATCCAAGTGCCCGGTGCACTCCGTCGCCACGCTGCCTATTCGCAGAAAAGTGATTTTAAAACAACACAGGAATTCCGTGGCAACTTATAAGTTGGAAGAAGTCTCCCAAGAATGGCAGCTGAGGGTTCGGTATCACCTTTCTCTTTCATTACTTTTCGCTCATCAGTTGCGTTCTATTCAGTGCTTCCACTATCCCCGGATTTTTGGGAATAGCCCCGAAATTCTCCCAAAAGTGGAGTGGCTAAAACGTATGGGCCTAGAAGTGTCAAATCTATAAATCCGGCCCTGTGCATTACGTCCAACAACTGCCTCAGTCTAAGACTCACATCAAACAATGTTTAGCTCTTGGAGGCTGTAGGTTCAAATAAGTATAAGTTAAGGAACTGTAACCATGTATCCTATTCCACGAAAGTTACCCTATTCGATATATTTAGCCTATATCGAAAGTTATCTAATGAATAGCTTAAGTGACCCTATTCCTATTATATGGGTGTGAGCCATGACACCAAAATGAGGTGTGGAAAGCTTTGAGTTTGACAAATATTAATACTTCCGTTCTAATTCCATGTGATAGAACTCCTCTATCCGTTATCTGTGATATATCAATAAGAAAGGTCCCAAAAAAGTCTTCCTAGAGTAGGTGGGTCTGAAGCGAAGCAAGTATTACTTCGAGAAAGAAGTTAAAACTGTGAATTTGAAATTTGGATTGCTTTGCGTAACTGGGGCCCATATCTGCAGCTAAGCACTTTCACTTTGTCACGCCTGCTTCTTTATCATTTAATATTCAAAAAGTTAAATATTTTCCAGTTAACGTTCTGAAACGATTGAAATACCGCTCAAAAAGTAATGAATAAAATAAAAGAACAAAACCATAAAATATAACAATAAATATAAAAGAATAAACTATAAGTCTTTTCTCATTTTCTTTCCAATTGTCACTAACCCCAGCACCATCTAATATTGAATATAATTTCTCCTTTTTTAATCAAAGCTGACAGCGCAGCTGCTTGAGAAGTCAGTGACGTAATCAGTTGATAAAATTGTAACCTGGCTTAGTCATTTTGTCATTTTCTCAAGATCGCCGGATTTTTACCCATGGATGAAGGAATTAAATACGTCTAAAGGAGTTATAAAACAGATTGTTTCTTTTAAATACCTTGGGATTGTAATTGATGAAACTTTATCTTTTAAGCAGCATGTAACTTTAACTAGTAAGATTCTGGTCAATTAATATTTCGCATACTTTAAGGTAAATATGTCGTTGGAACTCTTGATGTGATGACGCCTGGATCAGAGAATGAAGGCATATTTGCAAGGTTTTACTACCCCGCAGAGGGGTTGGGTCACTATGTAAGTCAATTAATATTATGTTTATCAGGTGCTTGAGTTGAATCTGTTCTTTACTTAATTTTTAGCCTTGTTTAAAGAATTTTAGAAAAAGAACAAAACTAGAAACCTGGGTAAAACAAAAAGTTATCATCGTTGAATCTTGTCTCCAAGAAATATCCAATGATGTTAATGTATGGGGATTTTAGTAATTGAAAAAATGCCCTGCTCCCTCGTCTGTAATTATTTAACTAAGTATATCTAATACTACTACTACTAACAACTCACCGCAGCACCAAGACGCCTGATGCCAACACTGCTACGCACGGTCCTCCTCCATCCCAATCTATTCAAAGCCTCCCTCTTTACACCCTCCCAGGAAGTTCCCATTTCCTTTAAATCTTTCTTTATGACATCCTCCCACCCCAGACGAGGACTACCTGGTTTCCGTGTAGCCCCAGACGGTTGGCCAAAAAGGACAATCTTCGGCAATCTGTCATCCTTCATCCGCAGGATGGGCCCAAGCCATCTTAACCTTTTTTCATTGTATGTATATAATGCTATTGGTGTTTATACATGGGAATTTTAGTTATAAAATCGCCCGGCAGTCTTGTATTATTCAAAGTACACTCGAGAAGTTTGCTAAATGTACGTTTTACGAAAACCGGTTTCATAGGCACAAAGACAAAAAACGGGTGACAGAATGCATTTGATTTGTATAATTTGGGCTATATATTTGCACATAAGGGGGGTGGGGTAAGGTTAGGTTTGGTTAATTTACTCCCAAACCCAACTAATGGGCAAAAATATAGCCAAAATTATATTATTTTATGAACAAAACTATTATATTTTCATCATATTTTGGTATATTTCGTTAGGATTAACCTAACTTCACTTCTCGAGTGTGTTCTGAATCATACAGAGGTACCAAACGCTCTATTCTATTGTCTATAGTGGTATAGTATTAAACACTTTTATTTAACTTTGTCTGTATATAAAATCAAAAATCAAGTCCTTCAGAAAATCCCATACCCTATTTACAGGTATTGTATTCATCAAATACTAGCAATATTATGGCTATTGGTTAGTTTGAAACAGAGGTGGGTATGGTCGAAGTTTTAAAAGCGAGATTTGTTGGTATCAAACATAAATCGTCATGATGAAATGTGAAAAGATTTTCTTTTGCACCCTACAAGATCCATTAAAAACTGCAAAGACCTAAATATCTTAAAGCAAGAGCTAAGAGCTCATATGGCGCTTGTGACGAGGTCGGAAGAGCCAAGAGCTCATATGGTATGAGCTCTAGCAAAATTCTATGATTCAATAGATTGCTTTAAAAGGAAAATCGGAGGCTTAATGCAGGTCGGGATTTAAAGTAAGAGCTCTGAGTCACGAGGTCCTTTTAAATATCAAAATTCATTAAGATCCGATCACCCACTCGTAAGTTAAAAATACCTCAATTTTTCTAATTTTTCCTCTCCCTTCAGCCCCCGCAGATGGTCGAATCGGGGAAAACGGTTTTATCAAGTCAATTTGTGCCGCTCCCTGACACGCCTACCAATTTTCATCGTCCTAGCACGTCCAAAAGCACCAAACTCGTCAAAGCACTGAACCCAACCACCTAACTCCCCCAAAGAGAGCGGATCCAGTCCGGTTACGTCAATCACGTATCTAGGACATTTATAAGCGTTTTCCAAGATTTCCGGTTTCCCCCTCCAACTCCCTTCAATGTCAACAGATCTGGTCGGGATATGAAATAAGAGCTCTGAGGCATGAGTTCCTTCTAAATATCAAATTTCATTAAGATCCGGTCACCCGTTCTTAAGTTAAAAATACCTCAATTTTTCTAATTTTTCCAAATTAACAACCCCCAGCTCCCCCCAAAGAGAACGGATTCGTACCAATTATGTCAATGTCGTATCTGTAACTTGTGCTTATTCTTCCCATCAAGTTTCATCCCGATCTCTCCACTCTAAGCGTTCTCCAAGATTTCCGGTTTCCAAGATTTCTGTTTCCCCCCTCCAACCCTCTATGTCCCCGGATCCGATTCGAATTGAAAATGGAGCATCTGAGACATAAGATTCTTCTTTATATCAAGTTTCATTAAGATCCGATCACCCATTCGTAAGATACCTCGATTTTCACGTTTTCCGAGAATTCCGGTTTCCCCCTCCCTCTCCCTTCAATATCACCGGATCTGGTCGTAAAATGAGAGTTCTAAAGCACAAGATCTTTCTAGATATCAAATTTCATTAAGATCTGATCACCTGTTCGTAAGTTACAAATACCTCATTTTTTCAAATTTTTCCGAATGACTAACCCCCCCCCCCCAACTTCACCAAATAGAGCGGATCTGGCCCAGTTATGTCAGTCACCTATCTTGGACTTATTCTTATTTTTTCCATCAAGTTTCAACCTGATCTCTCTGCTTTAAGCGTTTTCCAAGATTTCCGCCCTCCCCCTAATGACACTGGATCCGGTCGGGATTTAAAATAAGAGATCTGAGTTTCGAGGTCCTTCTAAATATGAAATTTCATTAAGATACGATCTCTCTTTCGTAAGTTAAAAATACCTCATTTTTTCAATTTTTTTATAATTAACCTTCCCCCCCAACTCCCCCAAAGAGAGCAGATCCGTTCCGTTTATGTCGATCCCGTATCTAGGACTTGTTCTTATTTTTCCCACCAAGTTTCATCCCTATCCCTCCGCTCTAAGCTTTTTCCAAGATTTCCGGTTCCACCCCCCCCAACTTACTCTTCACCGGATCCGGTTGGGATTTAAAACGAGAGCTCTGAGACATGATATCCTTCCAAATATCAAATTTTATTAAGATCCGACCACTTCTTCGTAATTTAAAAATACCTCATTTTTCTAATTTTTCAGAATTAACCCTCCCCCCCAAAATCCCCCAAAGAGAGCGGATCCATTCCGGTTATCTCAATCACGTATCTAAGACTTGTGCTTATTTTTGCCACCAAGTTTCATCCCGATCCCTCCACTCTAAGCGTTTTCCAAGATTTTAGGTTCCCCCCTCAATTCCCCTCAATGTCACCGGATGCAGTTAGGATTTGAAATAAGAGCTCTGAGACACGATATCCTTCCAAACTTCAAATTTCATTAAGGTCTGATCACTCCTTCGTAAGTTAAAAATAGGCCTACCTCATTTTTTTCTAATTTTTCAGAATTAACCCTCCCCCTCCCAAACAGAGCAGATCCGTTCCGGTTATGTCAATAACGCATCTAGAACTTCTGCTTATTTTTCCCACCAAGTTTCATCCCGATCCCTCCACTCTAAGCGTTTTCCAAGATGGTTTCCCCCCTCCAAATCCCCCCAATGTCACCGGATCTGGTCGGGATTTAAAATAAGAGCTCTGAGACACGATATCCTTCCAATTATCAAATTTTATTAAGATCCCATCACCCGTTCCTAAGTTAAAAATTATTCATTTTTTCTATTTTTCCGAATAAACCCCCCCCCCAGATGGTCAAATCGGGAGAAAGACTATTTCTAATTTTATCTGGTCCGGTCCCTGATGCGCCCGCCAAATTTCATCGTCCTAGCTTACCTGGAAGTGCCTAAAGTAGCAAAACCGGGACAGACCGACAGAATTTGCGATCGCTATATGTCACTTTGTTAATACCAAGTGCCATAAAAAAAACTTATAAAAACTGTTTCATCTCCAAATGCAACAAAAAGCAATATAAAAGTCTGATACTTTCTGGAAAAATCAAAAGTACTTCTAAATTATATAATATGAAAAAAACTTCGTTTTCTTAAAGAGTTAAAGAGGCTGCGTCCCAAAGTCGAACCTTAAAACGTACAGGAATTAGAAGAGGCAGTTGGGGGGCTGCCGCCCCCCAAACCCCCAGATTTTAAAGACTCTTTTGTACAGGTTTTTTTTTGTGGGGGGACTTCATTGTTACTAATTACTAGTTTCGGCGCAATGGTTCTCCTGTCCTCTTGTGTTTAACATTTTTCGAAGTTATTCCATTATTCATTCATTTCAATTTTTTGTTAATTAAAAGAGGGCCTTTCCGAAGCCAAGAGCGGGGATTTAGCAAAAAAACATAAAACCTGTACAAAAGAGTCTTTAAAAGCTGGGGGTTTGGGGGGCGGCAGCCCCCCAACTGCCTCTTCTAATTCCTGTACGTTTTAAGGTTCGACTTTGGGACGCAGCCTCTTTAACTCTTTAAGAAAACGAAGTTTTTTTCATATTATTTCTGTACGTTTTTCTACAATCCATGGTGGATGTAATTTAATAATTCCTGTACTCCTCGTACAGGAATTAGGAGAGGAACTTGGGTGGCTGCCCCCCCCGCTTTTAAATCATTGTATAAAATAGAAAAAAAATAGATAGAATGACCGAAATGTTTCTTTTGCTCATAAGAAGCTAATATTCTGTTATCTCTCAAATGATAAGCTGTCCAGGTCTTATCAAAATTTTTTTGATGTTGTGAAAAAAAACCGCCCGTAAGGGACTTGAACCCTTGACCCGAGGATTAAAAGTCTCACGCTCTACCAACTGAGCTAATAACTTGCATGTGTGTAAATATAACTTCTCAATAACTTTTAAAAATTTCAAATTAACATGGGCTCTTATGGAGAGAAATCCGTTAATTAAATAGCTAATGAGTGGTTTCTGGAAAACAGGGAAGGAGTTATCGGATCGTGCTGAAATTTCGCGGATAAGCTCCTGGGCCGTAGGGGACCTTAACTTGTGAATTTCAGCCCGATCGGACAACGTTAAAAGGGGGGGGGGGGTGGAGGGTCGAAACTTTCGGGGGGTTAAGATTTTCCTACGAAACTTTCCAGGAAAATTACTCGGAGAATTCCGCATCGAATGAGTCTTCGTACACCCAGATCCGATGTCGGATGTGACCTGTAGGCGTCTAGAAAAAAAAGTAAATGAATTTTAAGTGGCTATGCGTGGTTTCTGGAAAACAGGGAAGGAGTTATCGGATCGAGCTGAAATTTCGCGGATAAGCTCCTGGGCCCTAGGGGACCTTAACTTGTGAATTTCAGCCCGATCGGACAACGTTAAAGGGGGGCTGGGGTTGACGAGTCGAAACTTTCGGCCAGATTTTCCCCATGAAGGAAAAGTTGGAGGGGGATGCAATTTTGCAGGTTTCTTAGTTGGAGCTCGGGCTACGAAATGCATCCCTCCCCATCCCTCTGCGACCACTGGAACCGAAGATCGCTTAACATTGTCGTGTGTCGCCTCTTTATAGAGGCACGAGTGTGCCTCCTTGATAGTGCACACTCGAGAACTAAGACGTGACAATACCCGGTTTTGACGCTTTCTATACCAGACTCTTATCTTCGGCTCGTTGGGAAACTAGATTATAGCCTAGCTATATTTGAATCAAATATTTAGTTGGTATTTTGGTTAGGCTAGGTTACGTATTTAACATAATGCGCTCTGGGCCCCCCTTCCATAATTCTTTGTGGTAGTTTTCATAATTTTGTTACTAAAGTATTGTATTTTTCATCATATTTTGTTTTATTTCATTAGTATTCACCAAACTTCGCTTCTCGAGTGTGTACTATATAATAGACAAATACCAATCGAGACAAAATACCAATCGAGACAAATACCAATCGAAACTATCTTAGACTAAAAATAGAACAGTCTTGACTGTCAGTATTAGCCCTATTAGCAGTTATTGCCCTATTAGCAGTCTTGACTGCCCTTACCTTTGTAATGAATAAAGGACGGCTTTTAGGTAATGACTGCCTCGCGATCTCTCATAATTAGTAGGGATTAGTGATTAATTCATTAATTAATCGTTTAGTAATTATAAGTGTTTGGTTAATATTGCCTATCTGATGAGTAACCTTTGATTATTTAAATCCAAGTTTACGTCCTTTTATTCTACAAAAACGGTAGAACTTCTTCTGTTAAGTTTTTATTATTAGTTAATTTTACCTCTCTCTTCTTTATTTTCGCTGACAGTATCAGAGATTCAGTTCAAAAATTAATGATTGTTATATTAGTCCCCTCAAAGCTATCAATTTCGCTCTCTCATTGTGTGTAGTCTGTAATTTTTAGTTTTTCCTACATCCCATAAAAAGCTACGGTTCAGATATTATTAATTTTTTTGTTTTTCTGCATCCCATAAAAAGCTTTTAATGAAATCAATTGCTTTTACTGACTCTTTAGAGCAAAACTATTGTTTTCTGCCATAAATGGCAGAAAACGTCAATTTACTGCGGTACAAATTTTTGTGCTACTTAAAAAGACACTAGAACTTTTAGTTTTCGTTAGAATCAACCTTATCTCGATTAGGATAATCGAATAAGCTATGGTTCAGATATTATTTTTTGTTTTTTCTACATCCCATAAAAAGCTATAGTTCTGCCACGTACACAGAAATTGTTTTCATTAAAGGGTATAATTTTCAGTATCCTACACTGAAGAAAAGACCCAAAACTAACGAATTATGTGAAACATTTTGGAAATTACGGTCTATATTCAATTACGGCCTATATTCAAATTACGGCCTATATTCAAAAACTACCGAGACTGTGCGCTATTCGGTAAACACTAGAAAAATGAAGTTTGCTTAATCGTAATGAAATATACCAAAATATGATGCAAATACAATACCTAAGTAAAAAGATTTGAAAAACTGCAACACAAATTATTGTGGGGGCCGCACAGAACGTTAAGTACTGTGCGGCCCAGAACTTAGTTGAAAAGTGATTTCAACTGAGCCGAAGCTAATTTTCTTCGGATACTGCCGGCCAAAACCGGTTATTGTCTTATCTATAGATCCATATTATCGAGTGTGTACCGAATAATGTAGTACCTCGAGATTTATTGGAGCAAGGGACAGAACCCTACCCTTGTCCATACCTAGTTGCATTCTATTCCTCACGTTTGTTTTGCAGTTCTTTAATAAGCATAAATGACTGATGACGTTAAAATATGTATGACTATGGAAAAAAGGACACTTTTCATTTAGTATGTCGCACACTCCATGGTTACAAACTATAAGCAAGGAGCGACTCCTGCTAATGAAAATCGTTTTGTTTTTTAAATTGAAATTCATTCAATTTGAAGTTATCCACGAAGGTTACGAGTCTGAAAATATTTGCCTTGTTCTTTTAAAAGGAGAAAAGTACCCTAAAAAAAAGCGAGCGATCTTGATGAATATTACACGAGCAAATTCAGCATATAAGAGGAGACAATTATAGAGAATTAAAGCGCCTTGCGTACAAAAATTTGAAATTTTGCATGCTTTTTTCAGAAATAAATGATCACCGATTTGTGTTTGTTTCCCCAGGGGTGATCGTATCGAACCGATAATTCTTCAATATCGAGATAAGGTTTGTTCTAATGAAAACTAAAAGTTTTAGTGTCTTTTTAAGTAGCACAAAAATTTGTACCACAGTAAATTGACGTTTTCTGTCATTTATGGCACAAAACAACAGTTTTGCTCTAAAGGGGCAGTAAAAGCAATAAATTTCATTAAAAAGCTATGCATCGAGATTCCCAGTTTCTGAGGTAGTAATGGCGCGAGATGGAGCATTAATTCCTAAAGATGCACGCAGACCATATAAAATAACGGTTAACGAGGACATTTATCTAAAAGTTCCCTTAAATTGAATTGATTCATTTGAGGTTTAATAGAATGATATACTGTAATGTATACTAAAGCATTAGATTTTAGGAAGAGGGGTGGTGAATCTTTGTGTAGGTGGGAGATTGTACCCCCCACATTAATCAAAATAATATTTTTGTTACCAAATTTTCTACCTCTCTGTGAAACTTCAGATGAATATAGAAGGATGTTTTGAGGGAGGAGGGTGTGTAGAAATTAGTCACTAATCTTTCTTCATTCCTGGGAAGGTTCTTGGACTAAGCATGTAGAATATGGGTGCTTAGGGGTGATAAGTCCCTCTTATTACAGAAATGTTTTTCGGTTTAATATAAAAGATTATACTCACGTGCTTACCGGAACAATACGGCGCTACGAGGGGGGGGGGGTTGTGGGTGTCGTCAGAAAACTTGAAATGGGAGGGAGGGGGACAAGCGCTAATAATAGCTTGGAGTTGCCAAGATTTAAATGGGATTGTTTTTCATTTAATTTTTTTTTACACATTTTTCAGTGTCCTCTCACTTTCCTCAGGAGGGGGTCAAATACAAAGAGAGGTCGTAGAGCGGGAGGCTTCAAATAGCCATGGAAGAAATGTTGGAAGGGAGAGGTAAAACGAATTTCTATCGCGCTTCATTCTTGGGAATATTTGTAGACTAAGCGTGTAATATGGGTACTGCGGGTGAAATCTTCCCTCTTTTTACAGAAAACTTTTTTATTTGTAATATAGCAGATAACATTCAGATGCTTACCCTTTTTTCTCACTTTTTGGAAATAGGGTAAAATTCTTGATTGTTTTACTGTTCATTCTCTTACAAAGCTGTATAATAAGGTGAATGACATTCTTAGGAACGGATCCAGATTCTAGACTCTTCACCAAAAAGCTTTTCTGAAGCTCTTACCTTTACCCTATCTCCCTACAAAGGGCGTTTACCCTTTGCGTTAATCAAAACTTTCACAAATAGCTTTACAACGCAAATGATAGGCTGGAAAAAAATTCTTTAACCACACAGCTTGCCTATTTCATTTATGCTTAAGGCTTTGACGAATTTATTGCGTCTTAACTTTTGAAAATAAATTCTAATATGGCTTAGTATTTTAGACAAAATATTGGTGTTATTTTTTTAAAAGGTAGAGGCAAAGAAAACTTGTTTGTAATATAAATAGTAGGGAGGAGGAGAGGTGAGGTTGTCTACGATTTTCTCTTTGGCACCATCTCTTTTTTTTCTACGTAAATAAGGGACTAGATCTTGGAATTTCTATTTAAATGAGCCGTTTTACAAAATTCTATGACCGCTGATTCGATACAATCACCCCCAAGAGACAAAAAGACAACAAAAACCAGCAAAGAAATAAACATACTTATTTGACCAATTTCATTGGTAAAAAGATGTGAAATTCCTTGGGGATCCTGATTTTTGATGGAGTTTATCTATCAAGTTTTTCCCTCCCTGGCTTAGGGGTATTTCCCCTTTTCCTAAAATTATACAAATTTTATTATGCAAATGTCTTTTGATATTTAAAGTTGAATTTAATGAAGGTAAAATTCTAGTTAAGTGACTTCTTGCTATCTCGGAAAGGGGTTAGGTTAGGAAAATGAAACTTTCAGGCATGGGTCTACAGGCTAAAGTATATCCCGGGAAGGTATTTTAAAGTACCCACCTACACTCCTTCTCCCTCTAGAGGGCCCTGAAATTCACCTACATGACAGGTCTATACCTATTGAAATATTGACAAAACAACATTTTACCTTAATTTTCAGTTACCAGTTGCTTTTTCTCTGCCTTTAGTTCTGAAAATGCAACTCCTGTTTTGGGTAGAATTCTGAGCCATATCAATGTTTTTTTTCCGAAATTAGGAAATGTATTTACATATCTTTAAAACCTTATAAATTGGGATTGAGCAAAGTTGTTAAGCCGAGAACAATTTTGTTGTACTTCATTCAAGCAGAAGATCTATTTTGCAAGGTTTCACTTTTATAACACACATATTTTTAAAGGTCATCAAAGGTCAGGACCCTCTAGAGGGAGAGGGAGTGGAGGTAGGTACTTCAAAATACCTTCCCGGGACATACTTTAGCCTGTAGACCCATCCCTGAAAGTTTTATTTTCCTAACCTAACCCATTTCCGAGATAGCAAGAAGTCACTTAACTAGAATTTTACCCTTAATGAATTTTGTTTATTCTGAATCACCATGAAAATGGTAGCTTCTGATGTATATAGCGCGATAATCATTCCACTTTTTCGGGTTTCGGTTTGAGTAGACTACGAACTGTTTCATTGCTTACAATTTAGAGTGACTGATTTGTTTGCTTGAAATATTCAATTTGCTCAAAGTACTTACCGCCAGACATCATCATCAGAGGTGGCAGTACGGGGGATTGCCCCCCAGGTTTAGAAAAACATTTTTTAGTGTGTTTATTAAAAAAACTTAAAAGAAACGCGTAAAAGCCCCCCTTTGAATCGAAAAATGTATTTTCGTATCTTCATTTAAAAAACTCGAAAAAATACTCGCCTCCCTTACTTTTTTATGCTCCGGTCCCTACTCTTATGGACTCCAATTTGACTAGGCATCCAGTGTAGCTACTAAAATTGATAGTTTCCAAGAATAGCCAAGAAAACTTAATTCACTTTAATAGGATGATCTTTATTATGCTCGTATATTTTAGCTTTAAACTTTGTTTTTAAGGCTGCTTACAAAGAATGGCCATTATGGTTGCCACACCCAGAATGTTACAACGGGCTTGCCACAGTGACTAAAGCACTACCGCTACCGGTATGGCTTAAAGCAAAGATCATTGGCATAATGTGGAGTAAGTATTATGGGTTTGCTCCCTTGCCTTTTTGACTACTCTTTGTGTGTATATTTTTATTTTCAATTTTTGATGGCAGAGGAATTCTTTACTTGGATCCCAGGGTGTAACTTCGAATTTTTTTAGGGGTAGCTAGATGGCAGTATTATAGTACTGCCCACCCCCAAAATGTCGCAGTTCCTAGTTTAATAAACTAAAAAACCAATATATTTGCTGTTCTCTATCTTAAGGTTCGTACCAATACCCACTCCTCGAAGCAGACTTGATACACTCACACAGACTCCACTATATAGGGCATTATATTCGTTTTTAGCTCTTGGTAACGTTAGTTGTCAATCAATCAATTTATTCAACCGATAAATTCACAACAGAAACACTTCAACATAGACTCCTCCTTAACGCTCTATGGCCAGGAAATAGGCTTTCAAACAGTTCTTTGTAACGAACTGTAGTGAGGAGCGACCTGGCTCAATAGTAACCGAAACTCCAAAATAGTTACATCAAAAGAATGGCATTTTAATGTTGATTTTAAATTTATAAGTTTCATTAAGTTTAGTCTTACACATCAAAAATTACGAGCCTGAGAAAATGTGCCTTATTTTAGAAAATAGGGGAAAACACCCCTTAAAAGTCTTAGACTCTTAACGAAAATCACACCATCAGATTCAGCGTATCAGAGAACCCTACATTAGAAGTTTCAAGCTCCTATCTACAAAAATGTGGAATTTTGTATTTTTTGCCACAAGACAGATCACGGATGCGTGTTTATTTGTTTGTTGTTTTTTTCCCAGGGGTGATCGTATCGACCCAGTGGTCCTAGAATGTCGCGAGATGGTTCATTATAACGAAAGTTAAAAGTTTTAGTGCTTTTTATAAGTGACCCAAAAAATTGGCGGGCACCTAGGCCCCCTCCCGCAGTCATTTTTTCCCAAAATCACCGGACCAAAATTCTGAGATATCCATTTTATTTAGCATAGTCGAAAAACCTAATAACTATGTCTTTGGGGACGACTTACTCCCCCACAGTACTTACTCCCCCACAGTCCCCGTGGGAGGGGCTGCAAGTTACAAACTTTGACCAGTGTCTATATATAGCAATGGCTATTGAGAAGTGTACAGATGCTTTCAGGGGGATTTTTTGGTTGGGGAGGGGAGGGCGTTGAAATGAAAAAATAAATATGAAAAAGTTTTTCAACTGAAATTAAGGAGCAGCATTAAATCTTAAAACGAACAGAAATTGTTACGCGTATGAAGGGTTCACCTCCTCCTAATACCTCGCTCTTTACGCTAAAGCAATTTTATTAATTTCAACTATTTATTCTACGGTCTTTGTGATTCAGGGGGTTATTCTTAAGGAATTGGGACACAATTTAAGCTTTAGTGTAAAGAGCGAGGCATTGACGAGGGGGCAAACCCCTTCATATACGTAATAAAAACATACGAATATAGAAGTTCGTTACGTAAATTAATTCGTAAGTTACGTATATTTTTACTAATAAAAACGTTCGTAAAATTAAAAGTTCTAATTGCCTTTTTAAGTAACCAAAAAATCGGAGGGTAACTAGGCCTACTCCCCCGCTCCTTTTTTCTCAAAATCGTCCGATCAAAACTATGAGAAAACCATTTAGCCAAAAAATAAATTAATATGCAAATTTTGTTTTAATTATTCATGTGCGGAGAGCCAAAATCAAAACATGCATTAATTCAAAAACGTTCAGAAATTAAATAAAAAAAACAAGTTTTTTTTAACTGAAAGTAAGGAGCGATATTAAAACTTAAAACGAACAGAAATTATTCCGTATATGAAAGGGGTTGTCCCTTCCTCGACGTCTCGCTCCTTACGCTGAAGTTTTTTTTATATTGTTTTAAAAAGTAGAGTTGTAAGAAAGAGTCAAACTTTAGGGTAAAGAGCGAGGCGTCGAGGAGGGGACAACCCCTTTCATATACGGAATAAATTATGTTCGTTGTTTTAATGTTGTTCCTTACTTTCAGTTAAAAAAAACTCCTTTTTTTATTTAATATAAAACAGGGGAGAAACAAAAGTAAAACAAATACATTAAAAAAAAAAATTCAGCATAATACATTTACACCTTTCAGAGCCTCGGCACAAGAGAAAAAGACATATTAAAAATCAAAACAAGAAAAAAAAAAAGTTTAAGAGACACAAACTCGAAGAGACTTAAAATGCTCCCCCTAATAAAGAATCAAATTCCCCTAAAAACAACAAACCATTATAAACAAGAGCTAAGAGCTCATATGGCACTTGTGACGAGGCGAGAAGAGTTAAGAGCCAAGAGATCATATGGTATGAGGTCTAACAAAATTCTATGAATCAATAGATTGATTTAAAACGGAAAATAAGAGGCTTAATGCCGGTCAAGATTTAAAATAAGAGCTCTGAGTCACAGAGTCCTTCTAAATATCAAAATTCATTAAGATCCGATCACCCACTCGTAAGTTATAAACACCTAATTTTTTCTAATTTTTCCTCTCCCTTTTGCCCCCCAGATGGTCGAATCTGGAAAAACGACTTTATCAAGTCAAATTGTGCAGCTCCCTGACACGCCTACCAATTTTCATCGCCCTAGCACGTCCAGAAGCACCGAACTCGCCAAATCACTGAACCCCTCCCCCCAACTCCCCCAAAGAGAGCGAATCCAGTACGATTCTGTCAATCACGTATCAAGGACATTTGTTTATTCTATCCACCAAGCTTCATCCCGATTCCTACACTCCAAGTGTTTTTCCAAGATTTCCCCCTCCAAATCCCCACAATGTCAAAAGATCTGGTCGGGATTTGAAATAAGAGCTCTGAGACATGAATTCCTTCTAAAAATCAGATTTTATTACGATCCGATCATCTATTCGTAAGATATAAATACTCCAATTTTCATGTTTTCCAAGAATTCCGGTTCCCCCCTCCAACTCTCCCGGATGTCACAGGATCTGGTCGGAATTTGAAATTAGAACTTCAAAGCACAAGATCCTTCTAAATATCAAATTTCATTAAGATCTGGTCACCCTTTCGTAAGTTACAAATACCTCAATTTTCAAAATTACCCCCCCCCCCATTCCACCAAAGAGAGCAGACCCGGTCCAGTTATGTCAGTCACGTATCTTAGACAGATTTCTATTCTTCCCATCCAGTTTCATCTTGATCTTACCGCTTTAAGTATTTTCTAAGATTTCCGGTCCCCCCAACTGCCCCCCCCCCAATTACGCTTGATCCGGTTGAGATTTAAAATAAGATATCGGAGTTACGAGGTCCTTCTAAATATGAAGTTTCATGAAGATCCGATCACTCCTTCGTAAGTTAAAAATACGTCATTTTTCTTATTTTTCAGAATTACCCCCCCCCCCGCAATTGAGCAGATCCGTTCCAATTATGTAAATCACGTATGCAAGACTTCTGCTTATTTTTCCAACCAAGTTTCATCCAAATCCCTCCAATTTAAGCGTTTCCCATCATTTTAGGTCTCCCCACCCCAAACTTCCCCCAATGTCACCAGATCCGGTCAGGATTTAAAATAAGAGCTTTGAGACACGATATCCTTCTAAAAATCAAATTTCATGGAGATCCAATCACCCGTTCGTAAGTTGAAAATACCTCATTTTTTCTAATTTTTCAGAATTCACCCCCCCCCCCTCACCAACTACCCCAAAGAGAGCGGATCCGTTCTGGTTATGTCAATCATGTATCTAGGACTCGTGTTTTTTTTCCACCAAGTTTCATCCCGATCCCCCCACTTGTTGGAGGTGTTTTCCAATTTTTAGGTTTCTCCCTCCCAACTCCCCCCCCCCCCAATGTCACCAGATCCGGTCGGGTTTAAAATAAGAGCTCTGAATCACGATATCCTTCTAAATATCAAATTTCATTGAGATCCGATCACCCGTTCGTAAGTTAAAAATACCTCTTTTTTTTTCAGAAATACCCTCCCCCCCCCAACTACCCAAAAGAGAGCGGATCCGTTCCGTTTATGTCAGTCATCTATCTAGGACTTGTGTTTATTTTTCCCACCATGTTTCATCCCGATCCCTCCACTCTAAGTGTTTTCCAAGTTTTAGGTGTCCCCCTCCCAATTCCCCGCCCCCATCACCAGATCCGGTCGGGATTTAAAATAAGAGCTCTAAGACACGATATCCTTCTAAACATCAAATTTCATTGAGATCCGATCAGCCGTTCGTAAGTTGAAAATACCTCATTTTCTAATTTTTAAGAATTACTCCCCCCCCCCAACTACCCCAAAGAGAGCAAATCAGTTCCGATTATGTCAATCATGTATCTGGGACTTGCGCTTATTTTTCCCATCAAGTTTCATCCCGATCCCTCTACTCTAAGTGTTTTCCAAGATTTTAGGTTTCCCCCCTCCAACTCCCCCCAATGTCATCAGACCCAGTCGGGATTTAAAATAAGAGCTCTGAGACATAATACCATTCCAAACATCAAATTTCATTAAGATCCAATCACCCGCTCATAAGTTAAAAATACTTCATTTTTTCTATTTTTTCCGAATTAACCGGCCCCTACTCCCCCCCCCCAGATGGTCAAATCGGGAAAACGACTATTTCTAATTTAATCTGGTCCGGTCCCTGATACGCTTGCCAAATTTCATCGTCCTAGCTTACCTGGAAGTGCCTAAAGTAGCAAAACCGGGACTTTAGGTTTTCCCCCTCCAACTCCCCCCAATGTCATCAGATCCGATCGGGATTTAAAATAAGAGCTCTGAGACACAATATCATTCCAAACATCAAATTTCATTAAGATCCAATCACCCGCTGATAAGTTAAAAATACTTCATTTTTTTCTATTTTTTGCGAATTAACCGGGCTTCCAGTCCTCCCCAGATGGTCAAATCGGGAAAACGACTATTTCTAATTTAATCTGGTCCGGTCCCTGATACGCTTGCCAAATTTCATCGTCCTAGCTTACCTGGAAGTGCCTAAAGTGGCAAAACCGGGACCGACAGACCGACAGAATTGGCGACTGCTATATGTCACTTGGTTAATACCAAGTGCCATAAAAAAAGACAGAGGTTCATCGCATCGTCCGTTGGCAATGGTAATTTCAAAGGCTTCTTGAGGAGTTAAAGCTAGTGATGCTGCGGCGTGAAATGGTCAAATCTGTAATTAAACTCTTCACTTTCTATGAGTATCTAGGGGCTCCTTAAGAACTGGCAACATTGTATTGTTGTATGCATCAGTATGAGAGCTCAGTTGCCCCGTGAAATCAATGAGATGTTATCCTGTTTCTATAATATTTATTGATCCCCCCCCCTTCTAAAAGATTTCTTTATATATGAATGCCTTTTGTCGCCTTCAGTCCCTGATATATAAATACACAGGACATACCTCACTTAGGGGTTTATCCTCTTCAAATATATCCCTGAAACTTCCGTATACTGATACGGACTGTTTGATAGGAAACTAGTTTCCTGCTGTTTATTTTGATACTGGAAAATTATTGTTTCTGGAAGTATAATTATGACAAATTCGGCGAAGATTATGCTACCTGATTATACGAATATTCAAGTATAATTCATAGAATAGGAAGTTTGTGAAGGTTAAATTAAGATTTTGAATATGTAAGGTAAATCTTTATTAATGATAATAGTTACTACTAGTACTACTAGCAACAACTCACACTAATTAACAATTCACACTAATTAAGTCATGTGTGATACTAATCTTACAACAAGATTACAAGCAGAGCTCAATTCATAAGCAACTGTAAATCAGCACAAAGTAACACAAACGTCTTTAGATAAAAATAAGAGAAGTAAAGAAAACTTTTACCTTGAAAAGGGCGGAGTTAATATAAAAAGGGGAAAAAGCCATCCCTGCACGAATATAAATCAATCCAAAATTGTTACTAAATCTATCATTCGAATGAATATATTAATTATACGTTATTAAAAGGAAACAGAACCCAAATTGGAAGAAATAAAAAGCTAATAAAGCGGAAAAAGCAGGTAAAATGAAAATAAACGAATTAAAAATAATAAACCCAAGTAAAAAAATATTCAGTCACTAACCCAAAATCTAACGAGTAACAATGTTCTCATTTAGAAGGTAGACAAGCGATTAAAGCTACTTGTCTAGCTTTTGTGACTGTCTTCTAAATGAGAACCTTGTTAGTTGTTAGATTTTGGATGAGTGTCTGACCTTTTTAAATTCGGGTTAATTGTTTATAATTCCTCCTTTTTTAATTTAGCTACTATTTTCTTCCGCGTTGTTAGCTTTTTATTTCTTCCAATTTGGGTTTTGTTTCATTTTGATCTCGACGTTGTTCATTTTTTCTGGTCTAAATCGTTCCCAATTTCGCCCAGAAAATGTGAGTTTGATTTTGGAAACTTTCTCTAATGTTGCTGAAGTAAAGAAACAATTATGTTCTCGAAATATCCGTTTTGTTGCATCCAATAGTTTTGTTGGTCTTGTAAAACACCATTATCGTTTTTCTTCTCTTTTTTTTTTATATATATGGTGAGCCAATATGGTTTAAGAAATTATCTTAGAGAAAGAAAAACTCACCTCGCAGAAAAGAACAAAAATTAAACGTTAGAACTGCAAGACTGCAAAAAAGACAACACAGCAACAACTCTCGCAGGGAAAATAAACATAAGGAGGGAAATACCTCAAGTCAACTCATTTCCAATGGTGTTTTATAACAAATTGAATTTAAAGAGACAAAAGACCGATATTGTTCAAAAGAACGTTAACTATGTAGGAAACAAAACTATGTTGAAAGCTTGAAACACTAAACGTCAAAACATTAAAGCCGTATGACTGCAGAAAAGGAGTGTACCAGAACTCGCATAAAGAATATAAATCTGAAGTAGGAAAATAAATCAAATGAACTAAATTCAGTTGGTGTGTTTGACTGAATTCAGTTTAAGGTTTAAAAAAACTAACCTTGAAACCTTAAAACCGTATGGATAAAAAAACGTATGGATAAAAAACCGTATAGATAAAGAAAACCGTATAGACAAAAAAACCCGTATGGATAAAAAAATCGTATATATAGAAAATTGTATAGAAAAAAAAACCGTATAGATAAAAACAGTATAGGTAAAAAAAAACTGTATAGATAAAAAAACCGTATAGATAAAAAAAAATCGTAGACAAAAAAAAAACTGTAAACATAAACATAAAACCGTAGGTCTGCTGAAAAAGAACACATCAAAAATTTGCACAAGAATATAAAGCTTAAAGAAGGAAATAGTTCAAATGAACTGAATTCACCTTGTGTATTTTACTCAATTTAATTTAAAGAGAAAACAAACCTTGCTTACAAGAGCTCAAATTGCGTAAAAAACAAACTATATTGAAGTATAGAAACATTAAAAACTTAAAACAATAACATTGCAAGGCTGTAAAAAAATATATACCAAAAACTTCCACAGGGAACTTAAATGGTACGGGGAAATAGGTCAAGTGAACTGAATTTACTTATTATGTTCTACTGAATTTAATTTAAAGAGAAAACTAACTGACTTAGCTCAAAAGATCACAAACTGTGTAAGTTACAAAACTTCGCCAAGCAATGTTAGCATGTAGAAGTATAGGAATAAATAGACTAAAAAGAAATATATTATATTAGAGATAAAATAAATAGTTAGACTTGAAACATATCAAAAAGCTCCTTAAGTCGGATACATTTATTATGATGATTAGTGTCCGTTATAAAATGTTGGAAATGATAACTGATGCCGATATGGAAATTTAAGGAATGAATTATAATTGTCATTGACAGAATTCGAGCAACTTGGAAGACAGATGCATAGTTAAAAAACATGTTGTCAACAAATCTCAGGCAAAGATTTTTCCCAGAATTATCTGTAGATTGCACAAAGTTCCGTTGATATCTCACAAATTCCATAAACTGTAGGCTATGCATAGAGATGAAAAAAAGGAAGAAAGAGCCGAGATTCTGAAAATTTTGAAATAAGATTTCGCCGAAAAACCCGGATTCACGCTATTTTTTTTTAAATGGAACACAAAGCTAAAATTAGAATTTTTTCTATGTTGCAGTTGGGTGAATCTTTAAAAATTCAGGGTGAGTTACTTTCCTGAATCGTTGGAAGGGGGGTGTGTGAAAATACCAAAAACGCATTTTCAGTGAAATTAACCCCCCAAAAAGGTACTTTCAATTACAATGGAGGGGATACAATCTAGAGGGTATATGCCCCCTATACCCCTCCGTTGCCCTTATTGACACCACTGCTGTCTGGTTGTATGTTTCTCAGTAAAGCCCATGTGATCCTGTTGACCTACTATTTGCTAAAACTTGATCCGAGTATTTGTTTTTCTCTGATTCTCACAGAAGGGCGTTTGCTGCGCCTTTTTTTTATGACTGTTATATGAAACGCTTCGCTGCTCGTTTCGTTATAAGTGGTCATTAAGACCTTTCCACAAATTTTCGCAGAGTATACAGAGGCGCTGACCACTTACATAGGAAGAATCTTCGACGTTTGAATCGAATCAATCCCCCCCTCGACTGAACGTCCCAAGTGGCCTGCACAGTTTCAGGCCGCATTGATGATCTCTATGGTTCAAAGTGTTGAATAATTGAAGTGTTGAAGAGGAACTCTCAAATTCAAATTTTGGTATGAAATCGTAGTTGAGTGTCTTGAACAGGGTTGACTAGTTGTAGTGTTTTACACGGTTCATGGTACTATACTCTTATTGAAGTGTAGCTGTCAGAGGCGCGAATTCACGAAAATGGAGGGGAGGGGCAAGGATATGTTTTATTTTATTTTTTTAATGAAGATACAAACAAGTTATTTTTCAAAACCAAAGGGGGTAACTACCTATACTCACTCCCCTCCCAATTGGCACCCTTGGTTAAGTAAAAATAAATAATGATAATATAAGAAATAGATTAATCCCATTCTAAAATTTACTGCCCCCCTCGATCTTGAAAATTCATTTTTTGGTAGTTTCTTTGAACAAATCGAAAAAAAAACAACAAAAAGACCCCCCTCCTACATTTTGAAAGACCTAAATTTATGTATCTTTATTAAAAATAGACCCTTGCTTCCCTATGTCCTTGTGGATTACGGTCCTTGCGTACACTTCCCCTAAAACCTCCAATATTGCTTTCCCAGTCTTTCTATATCTTGCGGAGAATTCGTCCATCTTTCTCTTGATGTCAGAAATGTTTAAAAATGAGGTGTTTTTTCTTATTTTGCTTGTGCTTTAGGTTCTCTTTTTTTTAGATACGGTCCATATCCCTACAGTTCCTTCAGCGAAACCGATAAAAAAACCTCACCCATTCATCATGTTCAGCCACGGTCTTGGAGCCAATCGAACTATGTATTCCTCCATATCTATGGATCTGGCTTCTCATGGATTCTTTGTAATGAATATTGAGCACAGGTAAACGTTCTTTGGTTTCCTCAATTGGCGAGTCTCCTTAGAGCTGCTCAAGGCTTTTTACTAAGTTATTTGCTTAAATGTAATTTATTATCTTATTTATTTTGGTAATCCTGCACGAAGACTACTTGTGAGAAGAAAACCAAAAAGAGTAGTACCCCTTATATCGTCCATTGAACACCCTGTAAATATAATGGTCACTACCGAGACATCCACCTGTCACCAAGGGGCCATTTAAAACCCTAGACAATTCATTATCTAGGCCGTTTTTCAAATCTAGATACTTATTCATTATTTTTTTATTGGTGTAATAATGACTTCTCATAGGCACCCTAACGCTGCAAGAATTAAGAATGAAATGGATTCAGTGTATTATTTATTTCTTTATAATTATTTTTCCCTGGACACTTCATGTGGAACTTGTATTTCTCAAGAGCAGCTGGTAGCATTAAGTTGAAACTTTCAGGATATTTGTATAAAACTCTATAAAAAAGACGCTAAGTTCATCCAGGTTGTCAAAAGGGCTTATATTCAATATCCCAGGAACGTCTAAGGATATTCAGCTGAAAATTTCAGGGAATGCTGAAGGGGATAATAACTAAACCAAAAGACATGTGCAAGCAGGTTGTCAACATACCGTATTTGCAATATCTCAGGAACGATGGAGGGTAATAAGTTGAAGTTTCAAGTCATGTTGAGGGAGTGTCAAAAGACTAATGTCTTTTGATTGGTTTAACAGGTTGTCAATTGTGTGTATCTGTAATATTTCAGGAATGGATAAAGGCACTAATTAGGAACTTTAGGGACATTTGAAGGAGAAGGTGAAACTAAATCAAAAGACACTGTGTGAATGTAGGTTGTCAAAAGGGTAATTCTACAATATTTCAGAAACGACTATGGATATTTTTACTTTAACGGCGTGTTGAGGCACTGGCGAATCTGAGGGCCCCCAAGATTTTTCTGGTGCCCCCTATCAGTTGTTTTTTTCTTTTTTCTGGACCCCCTCTCAGATTTTGCTCATTGGCGCCCTTGTCACATTAGACTTCCCCCAAGATTTCTCTCTAGATCCGCTCCTGTGGTGAGTGGGATGTTAAACAAATAAAAAGACACTGTCTACATTCAGGTTGTCAAAAGAGCGTATCTGCAATACCTCAGGAATAGCTAATTATATAAGTTGAAACATTTAAGGCATTTTGGGGCATATAAAGCTAAAATAAAAGACACCGTGTGGATTCAGGTTGTAAAAGAGCATAAATGCAACTTAAAAAGAACAGCTAAGTTTACTTAGTTAAACAAAACGAAAATATAGAAAAATGGGCATAATATTTCAAAGAAGGCAGGAAAAAACACAAAAAAAACTTTTCTCACTAACAATAATTCGGCATGATGTCGGGAAGCCTTTATCGACGGGAATAAAACGAAAGAAACTAAACTAAATTCAAAACATATAAAGAAAAAAAAACATAAACATTAAACATATAAAGGAAAAAAACTTAACAAAAACAAAGAAAAAAAAACATTTAATAATGTCCTAAATGAATATGTTCACTATACAATAGCACCAAAACAAGCATAAGCAGGACAAATGAGGTTGTCTTTCGAAGTTTAGTTGAAACTTCGTAAAAGAACACTATGCGTAGCTAGGTCGTCGAAAGAGCGTATCTGTAAGGTCTTAGGAACGTCTAAGGGTATTAAGTCAAAACTTTTAGGGCATGTTGAAGTAAATCTAAAGGTTGATCTAACATGCACATTCATGTTGTCAACAGACGTAAGCTATCTGCATTATCTTAAGGACATCAAAGGGTATTAAGTTGAAACCGTCAGAGTATGTTAAGCTAAATTAGAAGACATTGTGCAAATCCAAGTTGTCAAAAGGGCGTATTTTCCATATCTCAGGTGATTAAGTAATGTTTATTGAGTAAGGCCCAGGCCTTTGTCAGGCTTGTGTATAAAATCAGCAGTATGTATGCCCTTAACGCTAGTACTCTGTTTATAATTTGTTAAGTTTAGCAATGTTCAACTTTCTAGCCTAATCTTTATGACTGATCTTTCAGGATAAGATTTTAAGGCTGATTCCTGAAATAACTTTTTGATTATAATGGAGGGTTAGAATAAAAAGATTTAATAATGTTCAATAAAATAAAAACACTCTTTGGAATCAACTTCAGTAACTAATGCTATGGAAGGATAATTGTTTTTTTTTCTTATTGATCAGTACATTCTTTTAAGATGTGAATCAAACGTGACAAACATACAAATCGAAGAGAATTATGTGAACATGTTAAAATATATAAATTGTAAAAATCCTGACATTTCTAGAAAAAAAACTGGGCTGCAAATTAAATATCCGAAAATGACTGCATCACAGACTTAATGCTCTTATGATGATAGTACCAGATTAGATGAGGATTGCTTGGAGGTAGAAAAGGAGGCTACTGCTGCTGAAGGTACATTGTCGTTAAATTAAAAAAGAAAAATATTTTTTAATTAAATAGAGAAGATGAAAAATTTGAACAGCATTTTTCCTATTTGTATGATGAATCTTGTAAAATATCCAAAGAAATAATAATAACTGTCAATACTTACGCATATATTAGTGCTGAAATAGGCTTTATGAATTAATATCTGTCTTTCTCATTTTTTGGTTTTATGACATAGGTTTGACGTTTAAATCAAGGGAAAGGCAGGTATAGGTCCACATTGATGCTATCGGCTTCCGGGTCTTTGGAATCCGTGGATCGGCGGGATCTCTAGTCCCGAAATGTTAGGATTTGGACGGGTTTTTCTTTAATATCTTATACTTCACTCGTAGTTTGGCCTCTTGTATTTGAGTTTGTCCTCTGGGAGGAACTGAGATATCCTCTTGGACGGGACAGTCCCCTGTATATACGGAATAATTTTTGTTCGTTCTAAATTTCAATATCGCTCTTTACTTTCACTTTAAAAAAGCATTATTTTTTCCCTTTAATCTTTAAAAACAAGAAATCCTTGTGCTCTGTTCTTCTGTTGATTTACAAAAAAAAACTAATCGAAAATCCGTTTCAATGCACATTTGTTAACGTTTTTACGATTCGAACTAATATTTTGGGGGGCTCAAATGTTTGGATTTCGACAGTTTTTCTTTAATAACTTAATTTCACACGTAGTTTGCTCTCTTTTGTATTTGAGTTTGTGCCCCCTCCTCTGGGATAACTTTATGTTCAAGTGCCTATTTACAGTGTTTTAGTTTGTGCTTTTATAGGGAACAGTCAGCATGTGCATCTTTCAAGCCTAGTTCAGATGGCGAAGGTTTAGAGTGGATAAGACACCAAGCCCTCACACAAGGCTCCGAAGAGGATTACCCGGTGCGAGTGGCTCAGGTTTGTTTCGAAAAGAGGGTAAATAACTTTATTAAGACAGTACTTGTAGGGCATTGCAGGGTTGCCACCTGAACATTTTCTCCTTTCAATTTAAAACTTTATTATAGGCTTGATTTTTATTTGATTTTTTTAAATTAAGTAAATACACAAAGATCAAATTCGTCTTTAAATAAGACACATATTTGTTTCAAATACCAGAAAAACAGGCGAATGCTATTCTATCTAGTCTTGCAATACGATTATTTACTACAAATTTGTGGCAACCCTGGCTACTAGTACTCGTCTCAGGACACAAACCCTGACTGTTGGATGAGTGCCAAACTGCTTGGTATGCCAGGGTGTCGAAAATCGTAATCGACTCTTGGTTCATCTTAACTTTAGCCTGCTCTCTTCGTTCCTTCTCTCAGTCGGACAGAGGCTTGCATTTCAACACATTTAGTGAGGGTTTTATCTTGCCTCTGGTAATTATAACTGAACCAAGCTAGGTGGAGTTTTTCGTAGTTTACTAGCGTCACACAAATATTTCCATTTCACATTCAGGGTTTTAACTAGGTGGGGTTTTTCATGGTTGCACTAACGTCACACAAATATTTCCATTTCACATTCAGGGTTTTACTTCAACGGCGAAAAAAGAAGCGAAACGGTATTAAAGAAAAACGGCAAAAAAAAAACAAAAACTAAAACCGCATCTAAATAGGTAAATCGTTAGGAATGTCAAAAGGCGTGACGAAATTTAGTCGCCAGTACCAGATCACAGCATAAATATATAAGAACAGTAGCGAAATGTCAAATACTCTTTATTAAAGATTTTTGAAACCCATCAATCTGTAACTCTCTTTATGACTCCGCCTCTTCGCGCACGCGCAATGACAAATGTTTAGCGCATTACAACGGGAATTATCTGATCAAATGCCAAGTAGCAACTGAAACTATTGCTGTGATGTACTGGGAAATTCCCGTTCACCGCGCTATGATGTGTGTCATTTTTAAAGAAACTTCACTACTGTTCATATATATATATATATATATATATATATATATATATATAAATATATATATATATATATATATATATATATATATATATATATATATATATATATATATATATATATATATATATATATATATATATATATATATATATATATATATATATATATCCTGCGGTACCAGATACTGCGTACTGAATGAGTCGTCTTCCTTTATGAATGGCTAATAAAGAATAAGCAAATCAAACAAAAACAAAACAAATACTTTAATAAAACGGTATTATGTATTGATCATCAAGTCAGGTTTTTATGTTTATAATTATATAAGTGTCGTTTGCCTTATGCTCTGAAGTTATTTGATATATACTCTGAAGTGCGCTTTTCTGATATGTGTGCCTTTTTGTTATTGTATATTGTAATATTATTAGAAGATTAACTAAATCTAAGATTCATTAAAGTGTCTTTAAAAATTCAGAGCTTTATAACATAAAAGTATTTTTTTTAAAGTACTACCCTACACAATTCAGCTTATAATACCTGAATACTAATAAGCTTAAATTGGCTCTGAATTTTACTGTGGTTGAACATTTTCTAATATTCTGTCGTTTCACTTTCTTTCTTAACTAACTTTTTTTTTTTTTTTTTTTTTTTTTTTTTTTTTTTTTTTTTACATCAAATATAGTGTTGCAAATTTAATCGAAGTTACGTTCATAATTTTGTAAACTCAAATCAATGAGAACAACCACGTACTCTCGACTTTCTTTCTGAGGGGCTTTTGGACAGATTAGCTTTTTTCAGGGGGGGGGGAGGGGACTTGAATCCCCGCTCTGCGTACGCACACAATCTTGAGATTACGTTTTGAAACATTATTATGAGCTGAAATGGCAGTATTTATTTATTTTGAATATTTGTTTTTGAAATTTTAACTTGAATAGTAATTTTAACTTTAATTTTTAACTCTAATTTTAACTTGAATAGTAATTTTAACTTGAATACTATGGAAAAATGCAAAGTTGTCATTGATTAGCACATTTCTCTTATTCCTGCCCTTAGAGTATCTAATATATTCATCATAATCTATATATATAAAAATAAGTTGTTTGTCTGTGTGTCTGTCTACTGACGTCCTGTTTGTCAACTGACGTATCTATCTATATATATAAAAATAAGTTGTTTGTCTATGTGTCTGTCGAGTGACGTCATGTCATCAGGTCGTCATGAAGTTAGTTGTCGTCATGTTTGTTATGACGATGACGTCATTAAAGGTATTTAAGAAGATTGTTCAAAGACAAAAATTTAATTGTAAGAAGATCGTGGACGGAAAATGTTTAATTGTAAAATGACTGAAGAACCTACAATGGCAACAGCCGAGGAAGCTGCTCAAAGAGTCTATGCCAAAAAACTTGCGGTTGATAGAGAAAGTAAGAAAAGAAAGCGTGCCGAGGAAAAACTACAAAAAAAACTAAAAAGAAAATACAAAAAAACTAAAAAAGCTAAAAAACTAAAAAAAAATAAAAAAAAGGTAAAAAACTAAAAACTAAAAAAGAAAAAAACTAAAAAAAGGTAAAAACTACAAAAAAACAAAAAAAAACAAAAAACAAAACAAAAAACAAAAACTAATAAATAAAACTATAAAAAACTAAAAACTGAAAAAGAAAAAAAAAGAAAAAAGTAAAAAAACTGAAAAATAAAGGAGAAAAAGAAAACTAAAAACCGGGACACAGGGAATATAAATGACGACCGGGACACTCAAAGAGAAATTACAGATGGACACTGGGACACAAATAACTACCAGGAGATATAAATGACGACCGGGACAGTCAAAGATAAGTTACAGACCGGGACACCGGGACACAAATGACGACCGGGATACTGGGAATATAAATGACGACCGGGACACAGGGACACAACTACAAGGGGGATGCTGGGGGCACAGGGAGATATATAAATGTCAACGGGGACATTGGGAATGTTCGATTAGCAATGACCATCTACAAAGCTCAAGGGCAATCATTAGAATAATCAGGTATAGATCTGAATACGGACTCATGTTCAAGAGTCGGCAAACCTGACAATCTATTTATATGCACAGACAATGGGACATCGAAGAATGTTGTATATTCGCAAGTTTTACGTAGTTAAAAACATATATATACTTACGCGTGCGGGAGGGCTGGGGGGGGCGTTTGCATATGACGTCATTATAAGCACATAAGGCTTTGTATATGCACAGACAATGGGAAAGCCAAGAATGTTGTATATTCGCAAGTTTTACGTAGTTCTAAACACATATATAAATCTATCTATATTCATAGGTGGTACACAAGGACACAACTACAATGGCGCGTAACTAATATGGCGCGTAACGACTTACGCGCGCGGGGGGGCTTGGGGGGTGGGGACGAAGCGCCCCCACCAACTAGGTGTTGGGGCTAGTGGCGCGAAGCGCTACCCCAACAGCTAGTATATCAATATATTCAGTAAGTAGTGGCCCGGCTAAATAGTAACCAAACCTCTAAAAATGGAATTTTGATACCAATAGCTACATCAAAAGAATCACATTTTAATATTGATTTTAAATATATGAGTTTCATCAAGTTTAGTCCTACCCATCAAAAGTTACGAAAATTTGTCTTATTTTAGAAAATAGGGGAAACACCCTCTAAAAGTCATAGAATCTTAACGAAAATCACACCATCAGATTCAGCGTACCAGAGAACCCTATTGTAGAACTTTCAAGCTCCTATCTACAAAAATGTGGAATTTTGTATTTTTTGCCAGAATGCAGATCACGGATGCGTGTTTATTTGTTTGTTTGTTTTTTTTTCCAAGCGGTGATCGTATCGACCAGTGGTCCTAGAATGTTGCGAGAGGGCTCATTCTAACGGACATGAAAAGTTCTCATGCCCTTCTTAAGTGACCAAAAAAATCGGAGGGCACCTAGGCCCCCTCCTACGCTAATTATTTTCCCAAGGTCACCGGATCAAATTTCTGAGATAGCCATTTTATTCAGCGTAGACGAAAAACATTATAACTATGTCTTTGGAGACGACTCACTCCCCCACAGTCCCCGTGGGAGGGGCTACAAGCTACAAACTTTGACCAGTGCTTACATGTAGTAATGGTTATTGGGAAGTGCATAGACTTTTTCAGGGGGATTTTTTGGTTGGGGAGAGGGGCTTAGAAGAGGGGCATATGTTGGGGGATTTTTCCATGGGGGAAGAAAATTTCCATGAAGGGAGCGCAGGATTTTCTAGTATTATTAAAAAAAAAACAATGAAAAAATAAATATGAAAAAGCTTTTTCAATTGAAAGTAAGGAGCAGCATTAAAACGTAAAACGAAACAGATATTATTACGCATATCAGAGCTCACCTCCTCCTAATACCTCGTTCTTTACGCTAAAGTATTTTTAGTAATTTCAACTGTTTATTCTACGGCTTTTGTGATTCAGGGGTCATTCTTAAGGAATTGGGACAAATTTAAGCTTTAGTGTAAAGAGCGAGGTACTGACGAGGGGTTGAACCCGCTCATATACGTAATAAAAACATGAGAATACAGAAGTTCGTTACGTAAGCTAATTTGTAAGTTACGTTTATCTTTTACTAATAAAAAACATTTGTAAAAAATTAAAAGTTCTAGTTGCCCTTTTAAGTAACCAAAAATCGGAGGGCAACTAGGCCTCCTCCCCTGCTCCTTTTTTTCTCAGAATCATTCGATCAAAACTATGCGAAAGCCATTTAGCCAAAAAAATAAATGTGCAAATTTCGTTTTAATTATTTATCTACAGAGAGCCAAAATCAAAACATACATTGATTCAAAAACGTTCAGAAATTAAATAAAAAAACACAAGTTTTTTTAAACTGAAAGTAAGCAGCGACATTAAAACGAACAGAAATTACTTCGTATATGAAAGGGGCTGTTTCCTCATCAACGCCCCGCTCTTTACGCTAAAGTTTTTTACTGTTATAAAAAGTAGAGTTGAGAGAAAGAGTCAAACCTTAGCGTAAAGAGCGGGGCGTTGATGAGGAAGCAGCCCCTTTCATATACGAAGTAGTTTCTGTTCGTTTTAAGTTTTAATGTCGCTCCTTGCTTTCAGTTAAAAAAAAATTGTTTTTTTTTATTTAATTACAATTTAAGAATCCGTGTTCATTGGTTTAAGGTGAAGAAAACAAATATTGCCTATTGCATGCGCGCAATAATTTCTACGTACGTAATCATTGACACGTACACAAAAAAAATATTCATCTATTCTGTGAAAAACACACTTCTATTCTTCACTAATAGGACATCTATTTTTTTTTTAATCTGGTTGGAAGTTGACGATTCAAGAGCTGACTAACATCAGTCAAAGAAAAATTTGACCTAAGTACTCAGGTTAAAAAAAGCATCAAGATGATTACGTATTAAATACTAGCTGTTGGGGGCACTTTGCGCCTATCCCCAACCCCCCCCCTGCGCGTAAGTTGTTACGCGCCATATTAGTTACGCGCCATTGTAGTTGTGTCCCTGTGTCCCACCTGTGAATATAGATAAAAGAGAAAAGATTTCTCTTTGCGTTATAGATATATATATATGTTTTTAACTACGTAAAACTTGCGAATATACAACATTCTTCGATGTCCCATTGTCTGTGCATATAAATAGATTGTCAGGTTTACCGACTCTTGAACATGCAACATAAAATTGTCCATGGGAAAAACAATCCGTATTCAGATCTATACCTTTGTCCCGGTGTCCCGGTCTGTAATTTATCTTTGAGTGTCCCGGTCGTCATTTATATCTCCCGGTTGTTATTTGTGTCCCAGTGTCCCAGTCTGTAATTTCTCTTTGAGAGTCCCGGTCGTCATTTATATTCCCTGTGTCCCGGCTTTTAATTTTCTTTTTCTCCTTTGTTTTTCAGTTTTTTTCCTTTTTTTAGTTTTTTTTTCTTTTTCAGTTTTTAGTTTTTTTTAGTTTTTTATTAGTTTTTAGTTTTTTTTTTCTTTTTAGTTTTTTTTGTAGTTTTTACCTTTTTTTAAATTTTTTTTAGTTTTTCTTTTTCTTTTTTAGTTTTTAGTTTTTTACCTGTTTTTGTTTTTTTTATAGCTTTTAGTTTTTAAGTATTTTCTTCTTAGTTTTTTTTTGTAGTTTTTACCTTTTTTAGTTTTTTTCTTCTTTTGTATTAATGCTAAAGCCAAGGTTCAAACCTGGAGCCTCTCGGACCTAGAACCTGAAACATAACGCTTTACCATCTCAGCTACTTCGGCTTGAATACATTCGTTTTGAGCAGCTTCCTCGGGTGTTGCCATTGTTGGTTCTTCAGTCATTTTACAATTAGAAATTTCTCTTTCAACGATCTTCTTACAATTAAAAATTTGTCTTTGAACGATTACCTGTGTCCTGGTCGTCATTTATATTCCCTGTGTCCCGGTCGTCATTTGTGTCCCGGTATCCCAGTCTGGAATTTCTCTTTGAGTGTTTCGGTCGTCATTTATATTCCCTCTGTCCCGGTCGTCATTTGTGTCCCGGTCTGTAATTTCTCTTTGAGTGTTTTTTCTTTTTATTTTTTTTAGTTTTTTACCTTTTTTCTTTTTTCAGTTTTCTTTTTCTTCTTTATTTTTCAGCGTCACTATGAAATACATATCGCCGAACCTTTGTTTTTTTTAAACTAAAATCTGGTAGGCATTGATGACCTTATCCAAGTCAAAATCCCAAACCCAATCATCATCGCTATCATTTTCAGTTTTGATATGTTTTGACTCTCGCTGTCCAGGTGGATTTTCATCTAACTGCGCGGTTTCGCGTTCTTTAGCCGCAAGCCTGTTTTCTTGCTGTTCTTGTGATTCCTCGGCACGCTTTCTTTTCTTACTTTCTCTATCAGCCGCAAGTTTTTTGGCATAGACTCTTTGAGCAGCTTCCTCGGCTGTTGCCATTGTAGGTTCTTCAGTCATTTTACAATTAAAAATTTTTCCGTCCACGATCTTCTTACAATTAAAAATTTGTCTTTGAACGATTTTCTTAAATACTTTTAATGACGTCATCGTCATAACAAACATGACGACAACTAACTTCATGACGACATGATGCCATGACGTCACTCGACAGACCCACAGACAAACAACTTATTTTTATATATATAGATGTGCAAATAAATTCCAAGATGACTTACCTAGGTTGAACCATTAGGTACGGCCAGAAGTATTAGATCAAATTATTGACGAAAACTGCATTTACAGTCTTTCAACAAGCATCAGAAAAACTCATTTAGTACTTTAACTAGCCTGTGGGCCAAAGAATTGATCATTCGCATAACCCTAGCTAAGTATTTTTTTTTGTGGGGGGTTAATAATAAAAAGTTAGGAGGAGGCAATAATAGAATTTTTTGATAACTTGAATAATAAGTGCCCAGTAGTTCAAGAAAATTTGGTATTTCGGAGAGGGGACCCGGACTTTGAGCCCCCCCCCCCCGCATACACTTGAACGGTGGGAGAGAGGCCAGGAGCCTTACCATTAAGGACTAATTCGTTTAAATGGTAAAAATCTACATCTCTTAATAATACATAGGAATTATGAATAGTGGCTGATAAACCTGGGCAATTTTATAAACTTATATTTCTCTGCATGGGGGTGTGTTTTGATAAAGACATTTATGAGCACCCTGTAATTTATCTAAAGGTTGACCCCCCAAAGTGTGTCATGTCAATTTCATTGAAACTTGTGAATACAAACGCTAAAATACCCTTTCTCCTGTTGACTGCTGTTAGGGAAATGTCTTTTAACTGTATTATTTGAGGTGTACTTGCTCCTTCAAGAAAGCACTGGCGAGATGACAGCTTTGAAATGTCAAAGGTCAATATTACTTGCTTTGGAATTAGGCAAACGACCCTTCCATTGTGAATCTCAAGGAAGAATAATAAAGATTGTCTGGATGTGTGGTCCTCTTTAGATATTAGGTGGTAGCAATTGATTCCCTTCTAAAATTTCAAACGGTATCCCTTGTAAAATAACATATATTTGAAGTACACAAGTTAAAAACAGTTAATAAGAAACTTTTACAATTTTCCTTTTATATTCAGATTATATAGCATCTTATAGAAAGGTTTTTCTGAATTTTGTGTTTATCCCCAGCCCTACCCCTCCTCCAAGGGCAGTATATGTCCTACATCTATTGGAGAGTTATTCTGAGATTTGATAATGTAAAAATTAGTGATTAACTATTTTTTTTTTATTTGACGAGAACTTGACTTATTTTTTGGCTTTTATAGTCGGCCTTTGGGAAATTCCTACGATATTAAAAAAAAATTAAAACTATACAGAATAAAGTATGGGGCTTGTACAACCAATTGCTATTATCACACAGATGTACAACCCTTTTGCAGGGTTGCCTTTCACCACAGGACATCCCACCCATGGTGGGATCAAACTACAAATGTCAACAAAACATACTTTTCATTCCAAAATATCTCTGTTCACCTTAAATTCCCTTCCTTCCAACTTACTCACAAGCATCATAAACTCACCCAAATAAAACACTTTGCCTCATCATTTTACACAAAAATACACGTTGCAATTTGCCAAGGTTTATCATTCCATAAACATTTAACTCAGTTATTTTCTCTGTTATTTTCTCAGTAATTAACTCTATTCAACTGCTCAGAAACAGAAATCCCTTGGTCCAATCTCTTCTCCAATTTCTGCCAAAACTATATCCCGATATATTCAGCTATTAGCTATTCCCTTTCTATTTCCTATTTCCCTTTCTTTCTGCCTACATCCTATGAAAAACGACAAACATCCTCAAACTGGCCACACCAGGGGCAAAATCCCAACTCACCATGTTCATACATTTTCCTCATTCTATCTGTGGTCGCCATTAGTAGAAACGTGCACAGGAGGGACCCTTTGGCCTCGAACCTCCCCTTCCCCCCAAGGAAAATCTTAAATGACCTGGATTGTTTTTAGATTTTTAATTCAAATTATCAAATAAAGAGTATTTTTTTGACTCCCCTCAAATTAAAAGAAAATCATGATACATGCCTGTGCATTACATCATGTATTTGGTAGAACATTAGCCCTTTTATTTTTCGTGATGAAATAGCAGAGGTTTGAAAATTAGCTTATCTTCTTAATTCTTTAATTTGATCTCCACATCAATTTTCAGTCCAGGATTTTGAATCAGATCTTGACAGTAGCCTTCTTTTTTTATTATTTTTTATTTCTCTTTTCTGCATTTTTCTAAATCCTAATCCATGAAACGTCACAGAAAGATCGAAGTCTCTGTCCAGACTTTTGGTAGCTGTATTTATTTTCATATTTCCTCTTTTTCCATGTGTTCACCATAGTTTCTTATATATATATCGTTATTTCATACATAGTCCAGGCCAAGAGTTCAAGGGTTTTAGTGTGCATCCTTCAATTTTTGGTGCATTCAAAAACGCGGTGATTCTTCTTCGTTCCATTTAGAGTCTATACAGAACTAACTAAGATAATTTCAAATTCGTTAATCTGAAGTAAGAAATATTTGAAAAGCACAAAAAATGGACATACAATGTATGCTCACGTATTCAGCTTGCTGGAAAATTTTTAAGTTTCTAGTGTGCAGCGTAATTGGTTAGCTGCTATAAATTTTCTTAAAGTTCTTCCAGTTAAATATCTGTATCTGCTTATAGGATCTGCCGAACCGATCACCGTAGTACTTTTAACTCATTTCAATTAGCTAGCTCTAATTTCAGAATTTTTCTGAAATTAAACAAAACAAACCGGAATTTTTTATAGAATTTTTTGATCAATACAAATATTCGATGAAAAATCCGATCAGCTCAAATTAGCGCTAGCTAAATCTTGGTATTAGTAAATTCTCACTGTGAATGCACCGTTAGATATTTTTAGAGTCCTCAAAATTGTGAACTAGGAGTCTGATAAGAATATTCTTTTTGGAAAGCTAAAATGTGGTCAAATTTTTAGCATGTTTCCAATTTAAGGACCATTTCTGACAAGAAGGAGGGGAAGGATGAGCGGAGTACCCGGAGGAACCCTGGAAAGTAGTTTGAGGCTGCAAATAATTATTTTTACATTTTAAACACAGGGTCGAAACGAACTTACTTCAGAATAAAGAATGAATCTTAACTACAACAGTTCAACAACAGACTGATTTAACAGGATACTGCTCAGAATATTACGGCCCACCACGTCAAAAGCTTTTCTTTTGTTGAAATGAGCATTATTATTCATTGCTATTATTATTCTTTATTTTGTTAAATCTTACCCTATTTTTCCAGCTTTTTTATTATTATTTATTATTCTTGTGATTATTATTATGATTATTATTCTTTTCTTATCCTTATTATTCTTCATCATTATTCTTTATTTTGTTAAATCTTTCTTTTTTTTCCAGCTTGATATAAGGATCAAAGAGCTTTCGAGAGGACTTGATTTAGTTGAACAGCTAAATGCCGGGACTCCTGTAGTCAATGTCCTGGACAAAGGTGGCAAATTCGATTTGACCAATTTCAAAGGAATCATTGATTTAAGTAAGCCGGTACTAATGGGGCATTCTTTTGGTGGCGCTACTACCTTAGTTGGTTTGTCTAAAGAACCTAGATTTAAGTAAGTTTTATGTGTTTTATTTTTAAAAAATTGCATACATAAAATGTATAGATAGAGCCTAGCATATATATATTCGATATGGATATGTAGAACCATATATAGTAATATAGATGCCTATATAGAAGCTAGATTTAAGTAATTTTTATGTGTTTTACTTTTAAAAAATTACATATATAGAATGCATAGATAGAGCCTAGCATATATATATTCCATATGGATATGTAGAACCATATATAGTAATATAGATGCTTATATAGAAGCTAGATTTAAGTAAGTTTTATGTGTTTTACTTGCATATATAGAATGCATAGATAGAACCTAGCATATATATATTCCATATGGATATGTAGAACCATATATAGTAATATAGATGCATATATAGAAGCTAGAGTTAAGTAAGTTTTATGTGCTTTACTTTTAAAAAATTGCATATATAGAATGCATAGATAGAGCCTAGTATATATATATATATTCCATATGGATATGTAGAACCATATATAGTAATATAGATGCATATATAGAAGCTAGACTTAAGTAAGTTTTATGTGTTTTACTTTTAAATAATTGCTTATATAGAATGCACTGATAGAGCCTAACATACATACATGGATATGTAGAACCATATAAAGTAATATAGATGCATATATAGAAGCTAGATTTAAGTAAGTTTTATGTGTGTTACTTTTAAAAAATTGCATATATAGAATACGTAGATAGAGCCTTGCATATATATATATTCCATATGGATATGTAGAACTATATATAGTAATATAGAAGCCTATATAGAAGCTAGATTTAAGTAAATTTTATGTGTTTTAGTTTAAAAAAATTACATATATAGAATGCATAGATAGAGCCTAGCATATATATATTCCATATGGATATGTAGAACCATATATAGTAATATAGATGCATATATAGAAGCTAGAGTTGAGTAAGTTTTATGTCTTTTACTTTTAAAAAGTTGATTGTATAGAATACATAGATAGAGCCTAGCACATATATATTCCATATGAATATGTAAAACCATATATAGTAATATAGAGTAATATAGCATATATATATTCCTTATGGATATTTAGAACTATATATGGTAATATAGATGCCTATATAGAACCTAGATATGAGTAAGTTTTATTTTATTTGTGTTTTACTTCTCAAATATTGCATATATAGAATACATAGATAGAACCTAGCAGGTATATATTCTATATACCTATATATAACCATACATAGATGCATATATAGATCCTAGATTCAATTAAGCTTTATTTCATTGATGTTTTACTTTACAAATATTGCATGTATAGAATACATAAACAGAGCCTAGCATTTATCTATTCTGTATCCGTACATAGAACCATATATAGATTCATATATAGATCCTAGATTTAAATAAGTTTTATTCCATTGGGGTTTTACTTTACAAATATTGAATGTATAGAATGAATAGATAGAACCTAGCATGTAAGTATTCTATATTCGTATATAGAACCATATATAGATGCCTATATATAATCAAGATTTAAGTAAGTTTTATTTCATTGATGTTTTACTTTAAAAATATTAGAATACATATATGAAATATAAATAGAATGGAATGCAAATATATAGGATGTATATGCCTAATGTAAAAATATTAGAATACAAACTAGAATACATATTTAACGAATATAATAAAATACTTTTGAAGCCAGACTTTTTTTTGTTCGGTGGATTCAGATATTTAGTATTAAAGTTCAATTCCTTTTTTTAGGATGAATAATTTCTAGTGATTTTATGGTTTCTAGTGATTTTTAGGAGATTCTGCTTCTTATCCCTTCCTCCGTTACAGTTATTAACTGGGATAATCCCAAATATATTTACTTTGCTATTAAGAGTTAAATTTACTATAAGAGTTTACAAGTTGTTTCATGATAAAATAATCTGTTCACATAAAAAATAAAGCATTTTTTACTAAGCAATCCAGATTTTGGGACGAAAAAATCGAGATCGATTTCTCTTCGTAATCTTGACAGTCAGACAGTTTGACAGTCAGATTCTCGTTTGAATTGTAAAATCGACAACTCGGTCTTAATCGAAAGCTATGAATATTGGATTATCAAATTTTCGAAAAAATTTAAGAGCTCAAAACATGTATACATTTTGTGCTGCTAGAAATGTATAGCTAGTTTCTTTTTTTCCTAGTTTTGTCTTTAATTTTTGATATTAATTGGCCTTAATAGGCCCTAAGAACATCTGGGGTCAGATTATTTCGTATGAAAGGAGGGAGAAGGTCAGGTTAAATCATAGAAATAAGAAATATTCCAAATAAATTATTTGAATACCTAGATGAAGATAGCTTATAAATGTCCATCTTTTCAAGCATTCAAATATTGAACCAAATACAATTTCTTTAAGCTATCGTATTACAGGGATTTTTATAATTGGGTTTAAAGTTTGCTTTTTCATAATCACACAGTCCAAACTGAGGCTTAGAATTGTCAATCAAAAACGCCTTAATCAGGGCGCACAACAAATATAACTTCTAATCCAAGAATACAAATCTTGATCCAAATCCTCTTTTTATTAAAAAAAAATTTCAAAATCATGATTGCTGAAATAACATTTTGGATTATAATGGAGGGTTAGAATTAAAATATTTAATAATGTTGAATAAAATAAAAACAATCTTGGGGATTAACTTCAGTAATTATTGTTATGGAAGGATAATTGTTATTTTCTTACTGATTAGCATATTCTTTACAGAAGAAGATCAAACATGAAAAACATGCAAATCGAAGAGAATTATTTTAACATGTTAAAATAAATAATTTTAAAAATCCTGACATTTCTAGAAAAAAACTGGGCTGCAAATTAACTCTCCGAAAATGACAGCATCACAGACTTTATGCTCTTATGATGACAGTACCAGATTAGATGAGGATTGCTTGGAGGCCCATTGTCGATAAATTTTTAGATTATGAACATACATTTTTACACAAGAATCATGATTTAAGAACTAGGTACAACAATTTACATCTCAGATGAATGTGACACAGTTGAAATAAGATCTTGACTGTATATGTAACTGGACTAGTGCCCGTAACCTATGAGAATTTCCCCCTTTTTTAATATGTGACTGTAAGACCCAAGTAAGGGGTAGAATAATTTATTTAAGCCTTAAATTGTCAGATAGTTTTTTAACCAACATTTTATGCTGATTTCTCTCTTTTTTCACACCCCTTCTAAGTTTATCACTCTACAATAGGATGAGAGAGAGAGAGAGAGAGTGTGAGAGTAAGAGTGAAAGAGTGAATGAGTGGGAAGAGTGAAAGAGTGAGAGAGAGGGAGAGAGAAAGTGTGAGAGAGAGAGAGAGTGTGAGAGAGAGAGTGTGTGTGAGAGAGAGAGAGTGTGTGAGAGAGAGAGAAACGAGAGGAGAGAGACGAGTAAATCTTCGTCCTTTAATTCATCTACGCACCCACCCTTTGACAAAATCGAGCAATAAAAAATCAAATCTATGGTAAATTTAGTATCGATCAAATTAAGTTGGATGTGTGTATGTGTGTGTGTGGGGTGTCTATACCGCCCATTTTGAGAACCAAGGGGTTTTGACAATGGGGTTAACGATTCCGAAGCTTGTACTAAATTGCACATGCTTTTCTCGTATTACCTGTACCTGACTAAGACATTGTCTCTTTTAGGGCTGGTGCCCTACTAGATCCATGGCTATTTGGTCTAAGAGAAACTATAAGTCAACTACCTGAAGAAATAGACAAACCCTTGCTGACCATCAATATGGAAGATTTTGTCACCAAAGAAAAGTCCCTTGCACAACTCAAAGCCTTTCTTTCTAGCCGCTCGGAAGTTGAGAGAGTTATGTGCACAATAAGGTGAATAGAAATAGTGTGTTACATAAGTTTTATTACCTGTTATATAATATGGGATTACGTAGAGGTTTAATCATCTTTTGATTGCTAGCGACAATACCATTACATTCAAAATAAAAGTCGGTTTTGCACTGACTTTTCAGAGAAGAAAGTGATTATAAGTGAAGAAAAGAAAAGTAAAGAAAGTGAAGAAAGAAACTTAATTATAAAATTAACTTCGGAAAACGCTTTAAACTTTTAGACTTTGGACAGTAAGACAATAATATATCAGTCAACGCTATAACGTTGCCTATAGTAAAGGCCATAAGGCTTCAATGCTTTATTTTTTTTCCCCAGAGGCACTTCGTATGGAAGAGGTTGCAGTATAAATTGATTGGAAATCAGAAGTTCGGGTTCCTTTTTTAAGCGTCAAAAGCTATCGGAGGGCAACTAGCTCCCTCCGCCCACACCTTCTTTTCCCCCAAATGCATCCGATGCAAATCTCGATTTAAATTCAAATTGCTGGAATGTAATTGCATTGGTTGCAACCATCATATTTAGAAATTGATGAAAATGACTATTTAGAGAAACATAACTTTTGACAATACAAAAAAAAACGTCGGACACGTCGGAAAACGTGGGAAAAAATGAGATTATTCACAGTGAGTAAAAAAGGTGACTCCTTTTACGATAAAGGATAAACAATTTCATTAGCAGATGTCTTATGTGGTCATGGCGATCATTGGCAGTTCCTGTCATAATAAAAAGCTAAGGCTCTAGATATATAAAAATCATAGCCAAGGGCATCGTCATGCAAAACCAAAATTAGTTTAGTCAAACTAAAACCGGAAATGTTTAAATATCCAACTATCTGTAAAAAAAATACTTCAAGTTAATATTAAAGAAAAAACTGTAAAAAACAAAACGAATAAAACATAATAATGAACTAATGCAAATAAATATGGTAAAATTATTGACGAGTGAGTGTAGTACTAAAAATCTTGACAAACGAGGGAACAAAACTAATTGCGTAACGTGTATACCGAGCTGGTACCGGCTGAATTTTTGGTACCGGTTGTGCTACTTGTAGCGGGAGCCGCTGGCGCGAGAGGAGATGCTCAGGGTGGGAGGAAGGATTCCACGAAGCCACGTATTTGCCGAAATACCGACTCAAAATTTGAAACACAATACATCACGGCGTGCCGAAAGATTTATAAGGGAAAATTGTTTTAAAAGGGAGCGATAAGGGATTTTGGGAGATTTAGACACTACCAGAAGAGCTCGGTATCGGAGCTTTTCCTGGCAGTCTTTCTGGTTCTAAGTCAGACCGTAATGGCAAACGGGGAGAGCATATTCTACCAGGGGTCTGATAAACGTAAGAAAAATACGCAATAGTTGGGGGAGGGGGCTGGGACACCATGATGAGCAAGGGGTTTAAAAGAAAGGATATCCAGGTTTGCCCGTTTGATCATCTCCTGTGTCTGTTTTTCCACTTTGGGTCATGTGTGAGATATATTCCTAAGAGTTTGATATTCATGATGCTGCAACCTGAAACATTCTGTAAAGCAATGGATGAATTGTCTTTCAGAAACGAAAATGTTAATAATAGCGATTTTTCACGATTACTGATCATTTTGCCCTCTTCCGCTTGGCGTGTTCCATTATTCTGACTGCCAGACTAGGATCACTCTTTTCACCCAGCTCCAGTAAGGATAATCATCAACGGACTTAAAGCGATCTTATTCATCTTTTGCTGTCTCAACAACAATGAAATTCTATGCAATCCAAACCCAGTTTAACTCAACCCTTTGTAAGGGTATATCAGATAAAGGTAGGTTTTAAGGTGGATCAGATAAAGGAGCGTTTTAGTTGGAAGATGGGGACGAACAGTTTGAGGTACATGGGTCAGTTCGAATAGAGGCTGAGACGTACGAGGGTTGAGCTACAATGGAACCCTGAGTCATGAAAAATATCCCCCAATTGGACTTTTAACAAGTCTGATTGAATCTGGCCTGATTTTTGTGCTTTGGTGAAAATATCACACTCCCATTATAACCAATAAAAGTAGAGGGCCTAAAATTGTTCCTTGGGGAACTACACAGTAGATTGGCTAGAGATCAGAATAGGCTGATTTGCGCTTAGTTTTTTTTATGGCACTTAAGTATTTACCAAGTGACATATAGCGATCGCAAATTCCGTCGGTCTGTTGGTCCCGGTTTCGCTAGTTTAGGCCCTTCCAGATAAGCTAGGACGATGATATTAGGAAGGCGTATCAGGGATCAGACCAGATTATATTAAAAATAGTCGTTTCCCCGATTTGACCGTCTGTAGGGGGTGGGGGTGGGACGGTTAATTCGGAAAAAATAGAAAAAATGAGGCATTTTTAACTTACGAACAAGTGATCAGATCTTAATGAAATTTGATATCCCGACCGGATCTGGTGACATTGGGGGGAGTTGGAGGGGAAAACCTAAAATCTTGAGAAACGCTTAGAGTGGAGGTATCGGAATGAACCTTGGTGGGAAAAATAAGCACAAGTCCTAGATATTGACATAACCGGAACAGATTTGCTCTCTTTGGAGGAGTTAGGGGGAGGGTTAATTCTGAGGGAAATTTCATATTTAAAAGGACCTCGTAACTCAGATCTCTTATTTTAAATCCCTACCGGATCCAGTTTCATTGAGGGGAGGGGACAGAAATCTTGGAAAACTTTTAGGGTGAGAGATTAGGATGAAACTTTGTGGGAAGAATAAGCACAAGACCTAGATACGTGATTGACATAACCGGATTGAATCCGCTCTCTTTGGGGAGTTGGAGGGGGTGTTAGATCCGAAAAATTAAAAAAATGAGGTATTGTTAACGTAAGAACGGGTGACCGTTCGTGAGGTACTTTCAAATTTGATATTTAGAGAGAACTCATGTCTTAGAGCTCTTATTTTAAATCCCGACCAGATATGGTGACATTGGAGGGGGAAACCGAAAATCATGGAAAACGCTTAGAGTGGAGAGATCGGGATTAAACCTGGTGGGCAGAATAAGCAAATGCCGTAGATACGTGATTGACATGACCGGAGTGGATCCACTCTCTTTAGAGGAGTCAGGGGGGGGGTTAGTGCTTTCGGTGCTTCTGGACGTGCTAGGATGATGAAAATTGGTAGTCGTGTCAGGTATCTGTACAAATTGACTTAATTAATTGCACAAATTAAGTGTGTGATCGGATCATAATGAATTTTGATATTTAGAAGGACCTCGTGTCTCAGAGCTCTTATTTTGAGTCCCGACCGGCATTAAGCCTCTGATTTTCCTTTTAAATTAATCTACTGATTCCTAGAATTTCGCTAGCTCTTGTTGTTTCTACCCGAAAGAAAATTTGCAAATATTCTTACCAAATATGCATCAATATTAAAATTTTTCAATAGCTTGCAGATAAGGGCTCTATTGCAGATCAAATCGAACGCTTTCTTTGGGTCAATCACGATGAGGCTGACACAGCATTTCAGTTCATCTAGATGCTATAAAATCTTATCAAGCACACTAACTAAGTAATAGCTTGTCGAACTTTTGGGAATATTACCAAATCGTTGAGGGTCAATTTTATGCAGAATAAAAGTTTTCAGCCACCCAGCGATGAAACTTTCATAGATCTTGCTAAAAATGGATGTCATCGTAATAGATCGCACAATAGAAAAAGTACAGAGGGCTCCTTTTTGGGCGAATATTCCTTATGGTCCTTAGGAAAGGCCATAAGGCTTCGATGCTTTATATTTTTTTTTACCCAGAGGCACTCCATATGGAAGAGATGGTCTTTTAAACTGCGGAGGGGGCTCATTTGATTGGAAATCGGAATTCGTAGTTCCCTTTTTAAGAGAGCGCTCCTTTTTAGGGATAGGGGTTATGAATTCATTTTTCAAATATCGCAACACTGGCCTTACATTGTAATTAAATAAAAAATAAAAAAAAACAAGTTTTTTCAACTGAAAGTAAGGAGCGACATTAAAACTTAAAACGAACAGAAATTACTTCGTATATGAAAGGGGCTGCACCCTCCTCAACGTCCTGCTCTTTACGCTAAAGTTTGACTCTTTCTCTCAACTCTTCTTTTTAAAACAGTAAAAAACTTTAGCGTAAAGAGCGGGGCGTTGATGAGGAAGCAGCCCCTTTCATATACGAAGTTATTTCTGTTCGTTTTAAGTTTTAATGTCGCTCCTTACTTTCAGTTGAAAAAAATTGTTTTTTTTATTTAATTTCTGAACGTTTTTGAATCGATGCATGTTTTGATTTTGGCTCTCCGCAGAGGAATAATTAAAACGAAATTTGCATATTTATTGTTTTTTTGGCTAAATGGTTTTCTAATAATTTTAATCGAATGATTTTGAGAAAAAAGGAGCGGGGGAGGAAGCATAGTTGCCCTAAATTTTTTTGGTTTATTAAAAAGGCAACTAGAACTTTTAATTTTTTACGAATCTTTTTATTAGTAAAAGATATACGTAACTTATAAATTAGCTTACGTAAAGAACTTTTTATTCTCATGTTTTTATTACATATATGAGAGGGTTCGCCCCCTCTTCAGTACCTCTCTCTTTACACTACATCTTAAATTTAGTCCCAATTTATTAAGAATGACCCCTGAATCGCAAAAGCCGTAGAATAAATAGTTGACATTTCTAAAAATACTTCGGTGTAAAGAGCGAGGTATTAGGAGAAGGTGAGCCCCTCATATGGGTAATAATTTCTGTTCATTTTAAGTTTTAATGCTGCTCCTTACTTCCAGCTGAAAAAAACTTTTTCATATTTATTTTTTCATTGTTTTTTTTTCAATAATGCCAGTAAATACTGCCCTCCCTTCATGGAAATTTTCTTCCCCCATGAAAAATTCCTCGATGGAAAGTTCCCCCAGCATATCCATCTCTTCTCAACCCCTCCCCCAACCAAAAAATCCTCCTGAAAACGCCTGTACACTTCCCAATAACCATTACTATATGTAAGCACTGGTCAAAGTTTGTAACTTGTAGCCCCTCCCACGGGGACTTTGGGGGAGTAAGTCATCCCCAAAGACATAGTTATAAGGTTTTTCGACTACACTGAATAAAATGGCTATCTCAGACTTTTGATCCGTTGACTTTGTGAAAATAATTAGCGTGGGAGGGGGCCTAGGTGCCCTCCAATTTTGTTGGTCACTTAAAAAGGGCACTAGAACTTTTCATTTCCGTTAGACTGAGCCCTCTCGCAACATTCTAGGACAACTGGGTCGATACGATCACCCCTGGGAAAAAAAAAAACCAAAAAAACAAACAAACAAATAAACACGCATCCGTGATCTGCCTTCTGGCAAAAAATACAAAATTCCACATTTTTGTAGATAAGACCTTGAAACTTCTACAGCAGGGTTTTCTGATACGCTGAATCTGATGGTGTAATTTTCGTTAAGATTCTATGACTTTTAGGGGGTGTTTCCCCCTATTTTCTAAAATAGTGCAAAATTTCTCAGGCTCGTAACTTTTGATGGGTAAGACTAAACTTGATTAAACTTATATATTTAAAATCAGCATTAAAATGTGATTCTTTTGATGTAGCTATTGGTATCCAAATTCCATTTTTTAGAGTTTTGGTTACTATTGAGCCGGGTCGATCCTTACTACAGTTCGTTACCACGAACTGTTTGATCTTGTTGGATATTAAAGTTAACGGAGCCATCCAAAATTCAGGAAAGGCCTTAATGAGGTCAACCTTAATGGAACGGAACCTTATGGTCTTAATGAGGTCATTTTCGAGTGGTGTAATACTGGTCCTCTTCAGTTTCATCAGTTTGAGGTGAACTTGGGATTCTGTGATGATTGGGAAATCCATAAAATCTAGAGATGGATGTGGAAAATCTTCTGAGTTTTACGGTGGAAGTGACTGAACAATCGCTGCCAGGTGAGTGTTTAGGAAATATGCAGTTTCTTTGTCTGGCTCACCGTTGCTACAATCCAGTTCAGTCTGCGTTTTACCTGTCATTTGCTTTATCTTTTTGTACCACTGTCCATGCTTAGAATCCAACCAATTAGATAGTTCGTATTGGCAGTATGCTGGAGGAACAATGTACCTGGAGGAACATTCCTCTGATTTTATTCTTCAGTTTAGTTACTTCTTTTTGTATTTTTTTTTGTGGAAATTGCCCTCATTTTCCTCCTCAGTGCTTTGATTTCTTTTGTAACGTTTTTCTTTTGGATGACATCATATTTAGACAGTTTGGTGGCAGGGCTTATTCCTAAACTTTGACTTGTATTCAGTTAAACAATCACGAGACAGTTAAAAATTAAACAATCAAATAATCACGAACAGTAAAACAATTGAACGATCAGGAGACAGACAGTTTGCAAACAGCTATACGAGACAGAAGCTAAAACTTGTGCCTGTGTGTACTCGAACAATCAATGCCTTCCGTACCCTATCTTACAACACTTTAAAATAGTGTATATTGTATAGCGCTACATAAAGTATGCTCTTGAACTACAATTGATTGTGCAAATAAGCCTCTCCCTCTCCCTTCTCTCTCTTACTTTCTCTCCCTTTCTTTCTCTCACTTTTCCTCCCTTTCTTTCCCTCTCTATCTCTTTTTTTCTGTCTCTCTCATTCTCTATCTCTCTCTTTCCGTCTCTTCTTCTTTCTCGTATGTATTCAATAATCATTGAATTATCGGTTAAAATCAACCATATAAGAAGAATTTTGGAAAAGGCATTTGTAAGCTTTATAGCATGGTGGCGAATTTTAGAAAGTTATTTAATTACTTTAACTTGGATAAGTTTTATTTTTATGTAAGGGTTTTTGACGTATTTGATCTTTTAAAATGTCGATGATAATTTTCTGTTTCTTCTTGTAGAGGAACTGTTCATTACAATCAGACGGACGTGCCCTTTGCCACTTCGCGCAGGATGAAACCACTGGGTGGCTCAGTGTCTGAGACTGGTGAACATGTATCGAGGCAGTTAAATATTGCTGTGCTACGTTTATTTCTACATAGGCAGTTGGGTAAATTAATTTTAGATCAAATTATCAAATTATTTAGATCAAAGTTTCGGTCATTTTTAGAGTTTCGGTTACTATTGAGTCGTGTCACTCCTTACTTATAGTTGGTTACCACGAACTCTTATGTTATTATAAGAATTTATTTCTGCTGATTTTAAAATGAATATGGCTCTTTACTTTTCTTTGAAAAACTTCTTTTTTGGATTTTTTTTTAATTGATCAATAACAATGATCAATAATATTATCAATAACAATAATTTAAGGTATTTATGGTGTGTATAACACATAAAAAAGGCTTTCTTGCATGCCTTTTAAAGGCCGGAGTGTTTTCTATAAGAATTTATTTCTGCTGATTTTAAAATGAATATGGCTCTTTACTTTTCTTTGAAAAACTTCCTTTTTGTATTTTTTTAATTGATCAATAACAATGACCAATAATATTATCAATAACAATAATTTAAGGTATTTATGGTGTGTATAACACATAAAAAAAGACTTTCTTGTATGCCTTTTAAAGTCCGGAGTGGTGATAGGACATTTTCTAGAGGAGCTTTATTATAAGAATTTATTTCTGCTGATTTTAAAATGAATATGGGTCTTTACTTTTCTTTGAAAAACTTGTTTTTTGGATTTTTTTTAATTGATCAATAACAATGACCAATAATATTATCAATAACAATAATTTAAGGTATTTGTGGTGTTTATAACACATAAAAAAGGCTTTCTTGTATGCCTTTTCAAGGCTGGAGTGTTATAAGAATTTATTTCTGCTGATTTAAAAATGAATATGGCTCTTTACTTTTCCTTGAAAAACTTTCTTTTTGTATTTTTTTAATTGATCAATAACAATGACCAATAATATTATCAATAACAATAATTTAAGGTATTTATGGTGTGTATAACACATATTATAAGAATTTATTTCTGCTGATTTTAAAATGAATATGGCTCTTTACTTTTCTTTGAAAAACTTTTTTTTTTTGCTTTCTTTTTAATTGATCAATAACAATGACCGATAATATTATCAATAACAATAATTTAAGGTATTTATGGTGTGTATAACACATAAAAAAGGCTTTCTTGTATGGCTTTTAAAGGCCGGAGTGTTTTCTATAAGAATTTATTTCTGCTGATTTTAAAATGAATATGGCTCTTTACTTTTCTTTGAAAAACTTCCTTTTTTTATTTTTTTTTAATTGATCAATAACAATGACCAATAATATTATCAATAACAATAATTTAAGGTATTTATGGTGTGTATAACACATAAAAAAGGCTTTCTTGTATGCCTTTTATAGGCCGGAGTGTTTTCTATAAGAATTTATTTCTGCTGATTTTAAAATGAATATGGCTCTTTACTTTTATTTGAAAAACTTTTTTTTTATTTTTTTTTAATTGATCAATAACAATGACCAATAATATTATCAATAACAATAATTTAAGGTATTTATGGTGTGTATAACACATAAAAAAAGACTTTCTTGTATGCCTTTTAAAGTCCGGAGTGGTGATATGACATTTTCTAGAGGAGCTTTATTATAAGAATTTATTTCTGCTGATTTTAAAATGAATATGGGTCTTTACTTTTCTTTGAAAAACTTATTTTTTGGATTTTTTTTTAATTGATCAATAGCAATGACCAATAATATTATCAATAACAATAATTTAAGGTATTTGTGGTGTTATAAAAAAGGCTTTCTTGTATGTCTTTTAAAGGCCGGAGTGTTTTCTATAAGAATTTATTTCTACTGATTTTAAAATGAATATGGCTGTTTACTTTTCTTTGAAAAACATCTTTTTTGAATTTTTTTAATTGATTAATAACAATGACCAATAATTTTATCAATAACAATAATTTAAGGTATTTATGGTGTGTATAACACATAAAAAAGGCTTTCTTGTATGCCTTTTAAAGTCCGGAGTGGCGATAGGCGATCAGTTCTAACAACTGAACTTTCGAATTCTCCTCCTTTTTCGGAGCGCCCACGCTTCAGAACCATACTTGACTACTGTTATCACTGTAGCTTACAATATTCTAATCTTGGGGTGCACACTCATCTTCCTCTTCTTCCATTTTTTTCAACTGTGAAAAACACCAATTCTAATAGAATTGATAGCGATCAATTCTAACGATTTGAAGTTTGCAGTCCCTGAAACAGAGCTTTGAAATAAGTTTTAACCTATTCAATCACCTAGGACCAAAGTCTATGAATTCCCAAAAAATCCTTGTATCATTCTGCAACTCGGTTTTACAACACTGGTTTGCTGGCAGAAAATACTCCTCTCGTGGTTAATGTTCAATTTAAAAGGGCTTATCAAGCGGGGTATGCCAAGAAAGCTAGTTTCTTTGAGTTTATCGCATTTTCCATCCATGATCCATGATGTCCAGGTACGGAATGATCGCTGCAAAAGTTTGTCCATGGTCGACGGTGCAAATCGACGGTGCAAAAGAGTGTCGACGGTAAAAATCGACTATGTTCATCTAAGAAACAGGTGCTGTTATTGATGATTGTGGTGTAGTAAATTTTAATTTTTCTAATGGAAGTAAAGCGCGAAGTTGAAATATAAAACGGACTGAAAGCGGAGTATTTGACTGAAAGCAAAAAAAAACGGCGTAAAAAAAACAGGATGTTTTCTTAAAAGCAGGGAATTCTTTAATTAGCCTGCAGGAAATAAAAAGTCTTTTACCGGCCATGATATTGATAATCTTTATTCTGCAATTTAAGTCGAATTTAAATCGAGTTAGTTTAAACTATTAACAAAATTAGTACAAAATTAATTTGGCTCTAAATTAATCCTAAAATTATTTTTTTTAAATTAATTTAATTTGAATTATTTTAAGTTCTGAAGTTTTAATTCTTTAAAAAAGACAAGTAAACTCGTTTTTACCGTTAGTTTTTCACAATTCTGTAAATATACGAAAAAATGACGAGTCGGTTTATTTATGCTAGTTTTGCAGATGAATGCTTCATAAATTGCGAAGCAATAATTTTTGTTCGTTTTAAGTTTCAACTCCCCTCTTAACTCCATAAAAAAAATAGTTTTTTGTTTGTCAAGAAGGGAACGGGGACTCAAAAGCTCTGGGGTAGGTTGTTGGAATATGAAAAACCTATTAGCTACCTTAGAACTTATATTCCATGGTATTTTGGCTCTTTTTGTTCAAAAATTGAGGTATTGTGGCTACTTTGCTGCGGTTCTATCTCTTTGTAGCTAAGAAAGATTGCTTGATATTGCGAATTCTTTTCAAATAAGCCCTTTCCCAATATTCTACAACCCCTGATTCGGTACAATTACCCATGGGAAAAAAGGAAAGGAAACGCATCAGTACTACTTATGCAACTAAGTTTCAATTCCAGTCTTTACCTCCATCAGAAATAACTGTTTTTTCTTTGTCAAGAGGGGGAGGAAGGGGGCTCAAAACCTGTAAGCTAGGTTGAAATAAACCTAGGCATTTTGAGGGTAGAAATTGTGTACTCAAATGAGGTCTCTCTATATTCTATGCCCGTACGAATATCCCTGGGAAAAGAAAAGTGTCCATAAAGTTAAACTTGATAACAGTTTTATTTCTTAATCACCTTTAAGCGCGAAATTTTTTCTCACTGTACACTATTTTCAAAACGCGTTTTCCAAATTTCGGTTAGTATGGGCGGTGGTTCACTCTTTACAAGTTTGCAGCTATTGATGCAATTATTAAATAAAACAATTGAACTTGGCAGTACCTTTTAAATCTTAATCAGCATTAACAAACGTAGGGTTTTGGATGCTTACTGACTTTAGAAACAGGCATTCTTAGCTGATTTAGGCAATATGCGTTGGCTTAGGATGATCATCTATAAATCCAAGGATAACATTTTTTCAAGAAGTGCACCCCCTGAAATATTTCTTATGGGAGAGGGAGGGGAGGGTGTCTTCAATATTTAAAGTTAATTTTAAGGCTATCCTTTTCATTTGTTTCTAGGATGTTCCTTTGAACATATATTTTTCATGGAAGATTTTGACCATTTTTTCATTGACTATTGGGATAACTTGAATGTTTTAATCTCTTAGACTTCACATTTAATGGGTCTTGAGGGGTGAGGTGATGGATAAAGTTAATACATTAACTAACATTTGTTTGCAGTTTTCTATAATCTATATTATTAAATTGTTTTTTTTCCGAGAACTACGTTTTTTTTTTTTTTACTAGGATTAATGATGGGATAGAATCAGAATTTTAAGATCTCAGGCTTGCTACAAATCCGTCATGTCCCACGAAATTCATGGTCATTACTTATGCTGTGAAAAGTTCCTTTGTGTCAAATACGATTGTATTAAAAAAGTGCTAAGGCCTTTCTCAAAAATTTGGAGGAAGATGCTCGCAATTTGCTGGTAAACGCTACTTTCTCCTAAGACATTTCTCCTAAAACAATTGTTTAAATAGATAGATAAATAATTAAATTAATTTTCAGTATAACAATACAACAATAACACTACAATCTTCAAGTCCCCACAAGGGCGCACACTTTTTGAAGTCTCTCTTTTATTTATATCATTGACAAACTAGAAGGTATAGAAATATAGGGCCTATTAGGAATTAAATAAAAAAAACTAATTTTTTTAGCTGAAAGTAAGGAGCGACATTAAAACTTAAAACGAACAGAAATTACTCCGTATATGAAATGAGTTGTCCCCTCCGCAATCCCTCGCTCTTTACGCTAAAGCTTTAAATTGTTTTAAAAAGTAGAATTGTGGCAGAGTCAAACTTTAGCGTAAAGAGCGAGGGATTGCGGAGGGGACAACTCATTTCATATACGGAGTAATTTCTGTTCGTTTTAAGTTTTAATGTCGCTCCTTACTTTCAGCTAAAAAAATTATTTTTTTTTATTTAATTTCTGAACGTTTTTGAATTAATGTATGTTTGGTTTTGGCTCTCCGCACATAAACTATTAAAATGAAATTTGTATATTAATTCTTTTTTTGGCTAAATGGCTTTCTCTTAGTTTTGATCAGACGATTTTGAGAAATAAGGGGTGGAGAAGGAGGCCTAGTTGCCCTCCAATTTTTCGGTTACTTAAAAAGGCAACTAGAACTTTTAATTTTTAACGAACGTTTTTATTAGTAAAAAATATACGTAACTTAAGAATTAACTTAAGTAACAAACTTTCATAACCTTATATTTTTATTATGTATACTAGGGGGTTTGTACCCTCGTTAATACCTCGCTCTTTACACTAAATCGTAAGTTTTGTCCCAATTCTTTAAGAATGACCCCTGAATCAGAAAGGCCTAGAATAAATTGTTGAAATTACTAAAAATACTTTAGCATAAAGAGCAAGGTATTTATCTCCTCCTAAATACCTCGCTATTTATGCTAAAGTATTTTTAGAACCCCTCATATGCGTAATAATCTCTGTTCGTTTTAAGTTTCAATGCTACTTCTTCCTTTCATTTGAAAAAACGTTTTCATGTTTATTTTTCATTGTTTTCTTATAGTAATGCTAGAGAATCCTGCGCCCTTGTCATTGAATTTTTCTTTAAATAAAATCCCCCTGAAAAACTTCTGTACACTTCCCAATAACCATTACTATATGCAAACAATGGTCAAAGTTTGTAAATTGCAGCCCCTCCCCCAGGGATTGTGGGGGAGTAAGTCATCCCCAAAGACATAGTTATTATGGTTTTCGACTATGCTGAACAAAATGGCTATCTCAAAATTTTGATCCGTTGACTTTGGGAAAAAAATGAGCGTGGGAGGGGGCCTAGATGCCCTCCAATTTTTTTGGTCACTTAAAAAGGGCACTAGAACTTTTCATTTCTGTTAGAATGAGCCCTCTTGCGACATTATAGGACCACTTGGTCGATACGATGACCCCTGGAAAAAAAAAAAAAAAAAAAAAAAAAAAAAAAAAAAAAAAAAAAAAAAAAAAAACACGCACCCGTGATTTGTCTTCTGGCAAAAAATACAAAATTCCACATTTTTGTAGATAGGAGCTTGAAACTTCTACAGTATAGTTCTCTGATACCCTGAATCTGATGGTGTCATTTTCGTTAAGATCCTACGACTTTTAGGGGGTGTTTCCCCCTATTTTCCTAAATAAGGCAAATTTTCTCAGGCTCGTAACTTTTGATGGGTAATACTAATCTTGATGAAACTTATATATTTAAAATCAGCATTAAAATTCGATTCTTTTGATGTAGCTATTGATATCAAAATTCAATTTTTTAGAGTTTTGGTTACTATTGAGCCGGGTCGCTCCTTACTACAGTTCGTTACCACGAACTGTTTGATAGCAGTTTGAAAATTCCAACTTTATACCGGTATTTCTAAATACCTTTTTGCGTAACCAAATCTACCGTTTTCGTTACCCCTTGAAAACGAGTTAAACAACGGAGTTTGAATTCTGAACAAAGTAAAATATACAGAAAATAATATAATGTAATTTATCGCGTCTCAGGGGATACATGTCCAGTTAAAAGTTAAGACACAAAGACAGAAAAACACCTTTGGAGCTAGATGGCGTAAGTGTTATCTTGGGGAAGAGATGCGAGAAGTTAGAAGTGATCCCTAAATAATGCTGTCGATAAGAGAGCTGTATCCTAGAAAGAACGTTTAAAAATATTCAAAACGTAAAAAATTGATGTTATTTTTTCTTGCAAATGGTGACTTTTCAGAACTTTTATCTTCTGAGAGGGGGAGGGGGAGGTCAGATACGGGAAACCAGAACGAATTCCTAATTTCTGCTGTGGGTAACGGGGCTGAGTCCCACAAAGAAAGCTTAGTAGGTTTTAAAAGTAAAGTTTTATTTATTATGTCAGAAACGGTGACTTTTCAGAACTTTTATGTTCGTGCAAAGGGAGGGGGGAGAAGTCGGATTTGAGAGACCAGAACGTCCCTAAATTTTTCTGTGGCTAAGGGGGGCTGAATTCCGTGAAGAAAGCTTGGAAGGATTCGCGACATGTAAAAATAAAAGTTTGATTCTTTTTTATTACAGAAAAATGGTGACTTTCGAGAACTTCTATGTTCTGGGGCGGAAATAGGTCATAAGGGACGATTTAAAATGAATTATAGGATAGGAGGGAGTAAAAAGGGAAACTTCGAATTGACTGAGGTAGAAGAGGAGCATATACCGCTGTCTTGACCTCAGAAGGCTGAGTGCTTTAGTGAATTTTTAGTTGTAGTAGTAATTTATGCTTTGGGGGGAGGGCTTTTTTTTATACTCTTTATCATAAAACCACAATTTCTAATGGTCCCTATTTGTAATTGCAACTGTGTTTAGAATAATCCATCCCTACTTGCAACTGATAAAGTGATGAAGTTTGGGTGCTAAGATCAAAGACTATAGTAATTATATTTTGCAGGACTCAAGGAGCCAAGGGACTGCCATGATATTGTTCGTGAGTATGAAACTTTGGTGGAGAAAATACAATGGTTCGATGATAGAATAGTGTAGTCGCTGCTGCTAATGTTAAGCCAGATTCTGACGGAGGGCTAAGTATCGCTTCGGCATTCGAATTTCTCGTCCACCCAGTGAAACTGCCTTCCTTTGAGAGAGTATTGTCTTCGATTCTGTCTCAATGAAAAAAAAAAAAAAAAAAAAAAAAATGTTTTTCCAGAAATTTTCCGTTTAAACTAAATAAAAGCTTCCTATTCGTATAATTCACAATTGAATCTTTAATGCAAATAGAATTTACTTTGGTACATGTATTGTTTTTTGCACATCCTATAAAAAAATGGATGGGCGATTATTCGGCTGGGCGAATATTCGGTTCGCTTCTGCTTCGAATCAAAATTGAAAATGCATTAAAATAAATAAAACCTTTTTGTTTACGGATTCACAAAAGCATACAATTGTTACTATTATTTTGGATATGTTTCCCGATATGTATCCAGATATCTATCTAGATACACATCTAGGTAAATATCTAGTTTTTAAATTTGTATCAAAAATACTTAAAAAAAAAATACCTTATTTAGATAGGGGAATTTCACAGGAAGACTTCAAATGATTTTTAGTTCAATCTTAAGTATTTATCAGACATCACATGACTGCGTCGCAAGCTTGTTTTCACTTTACAAAATTTCACGCTCTCCGTCAAAATTCAGCTTACTCTCAAGTTTGATATATGGGGACAGGCCTTTTCGTAAGTTCCAATATCTAATTTGAAGTTGGTGATAACCTTCAAGAAGAAGCAAATGTGTGATTTTTTTAGAATTTGACATGAAAAGACGAAGATTATATTTTTTTAAATATCGAAATTTCAAAAAAAAAAAAAAAAATACAAAAACATGATCCTAAGGAAAATAATTTTTTTTTGGAATGATTATTTTTATTTACTAACGTTGTTATTTTCTTCTCGAAGGCACCTTCTACATTAAGAACTTATGGATAATGCCATTATGCTTTAATTTTTTTCTATTTTGTGAGTCTTGTTTTGCGCGTTTTATAGAATCTTATTTTATGGCCAGTTTGACAATAAAAGATTAAAACATTATAATTGTTTTATTTTATTTAATCTGTTTATGCAATTTGATATTCTAGGTTGACCCTTGACCCACAAATTTCGACTTTTAGGTTTTTGGCTCCTGTTGGCGCCAAAGTTTAGCTCCAAAATTTGGCTCCTACTGGTGCAAAAAAAACCGGAACGTTCTCAAATGAGGCAGGAGCCAAAGGGAAATTAGAACAATATGCGACAGAGTAAAGAGCGAGTCTCTGCATAAAGTAGGGCTTAAGAGAAGTAAATAGAAGTAATACCACTGTGGTCCTGAGACTACAGTGGCAGAGGAAAAGAAAAGACTGGATAATGAGAAAAACGAACCAATTCACAGTTTGAGAAAAAAGAAAAAAATTGCAAATATTTTGGCCGAGGCCTATGCTCAGCCTTACTCTGTGCAAAATGAATTAGAGAGAAGTGTGCGAAGCCGTCTGAACCTCAGGAGAATTTATTGCGTGATGAGTTGCTAATAGTAGCAGTGGTTGTACATTCCTTACTTTTACAAGATTTATCTAAGTTTTATTTTATTTATTATTTTTATAATTAAGTTTCGAATTTTAATCAAGTAATTAAATGTTAATTTCAATTTAGTTTTAATAATTAAATATTATTTCAGTTTAATTAAAGTTAACTAAGTTCTATGAAATTTAAATTTAAATTCTACAAAATGAAATGGACCTCTGAAGGGCTGGATCTCCATTTTCGTAATATATTTTATGAACTTATATCTCTAGTTCTATCTAGGTAATCTATCTAGTGTGATATTAAATTAAAAAAAAACAAGTTTTTTAACTGCAAGTAAGGAACAACGCTAAAACTTAAAATGAACAGAAATTATTCCGTATATGAAAGGGGTTGTCCCCTCCTCAACGCCTCACTCTTTACGCTAAAGTTGACTCTTTCTCACAACTCTACTTTTTAGAACAATAAAAAACTTTAGCGTAAAGAGCGAGGCGTTGAGGAGGGGACAAACCCTTACATATACGGAATAATTTCTCTTCGTTTTAAGTTTCAATGTCGCTCCTTACTTGCAGTTAAAAAACCCGTTTTTTTTAATTTCTGAACGTTTTTAATTAATGCATGTTGTGATTTAGGCTCACCGCACATTAATAATTAAAACGAAATTTGCATATGAATTTTTTTTGGCTAAATGGCTTTCTCAGTAATAAATTATCGGTAATTAGTAATAAATATACGTAACTTATGAATTAGCTTACGCAACGAAATTCCATATGTGTATATTTTTATTACGTATATGACGGGGTTCTACCCCTCGTCAATACCTCGTTCTTTACATTAAAGCTTCAATTTGGTCCCAATTCTATAAGAATGATCCCTGAATCACAAAGGCCGTAGAATAAATAGTTGAAATTACTAAAAATACTTTAGCGTAAAGAATGAGGTATTGTGGAGGAGACGAACCCCCTTATATACGTAATATTTTATGTCAGTTTTAAGTTTTAATACAACTCATTACTTCCACCTGAAAAAACTTCTTTTTAGTTATTTTCTCATTTTTTTTTAAGTAGTGCTTGAAAATCCTGTGGCCGCTTCATGGAAATTTTCTTCCCTCGTGATAAATTCCTCCATGGAAAGATCCTCCCACGTAACCCCCTCCCCCGACCCCCTTTAACGTGAAAAGGTCCCCCTGAAAACGTCTATACACGTCCCAATAACCATTACTATATGTAATCAATGTTAAAAGTTTGTAACTTGCAAGCCCATCCCCCGGGGACTGTGGGGGATTAAGTCGTCCTGAAAGACATAATTATTAGGTTTTTCGACTATGCTGAACAAAATGGATATCTCAAAATTTCGATTCAGTGACTTTGGGAAAAAATGAGCGTGGGAGGGGGCCTAGGTACCCTAAAATTTTTTTGGTCTCTTAAAAAGGGCACTTAAACTTTTAATTTCCATTAGAATGAGCCCTCTCGCGACATTCTAGGATTTCCGTTAGAATGAGCCCTTTTGCGACATTCTAGGACCAATGGGTCGATACGATCACCCCTGGGAAAAAAACAAATATTCCACATTTCTGTAGATAGGAGCTTGAAACTTCTACAATAGGGTTCTCTGATACGCTGAATATGATGGTGTGATTTCAAAATTCTTTAACGTTAAGATTCTTTTACATTTAGGGGGTGTTTCCCCCTATTTTCTAAAATAAGGCAAATATTCTCAGGCTCGTAACTTTTGATGGGTATAACTAAACTTGATGAAGCTTATATCTTTAGAATCACCGTAAAAATGTGATTCTTTTGATGTAGCTATTGGTATCAAAACTCTATTTTTTTGAGTTTCGGTTACTATTGATCCGGGTCGCTCGTTACTACAGTTTGTTACCACGAACTGTTTGACTTAAATCTTACAGCGTTGATCTGACCCCAGCTCGTGCTTAGCAGTTGAAGGTCCTCCAAAGCTCAAACGCTAGAATTTTTGATGTTTTCGTCCTAATGGACATTAGACTTAGCCTAGATAACGCTAGGGTTCATCACTTAGGGCTTGATTGGATTTTAATTGTATAAAATCTAATTTTTATAGATTTCGATAGGCTTCGAAAGGCTTCTATGACTGATTTCATTCATTGTGTTGCGAGAGCAACACTTTGGTTTTGTCCCGGTTTTTTTTTTTTTTTTTTTTCCTATGCCGCCGATCTCAGCTTATTCCTGGAAACTGGTAAGGGTCTAACCTGTGCGGTTTTTACGGAAAGTGTGGACCTCAGGCCGGATTGATGAATATGACATTACATTTTGGAAAGCTCCGTAGAACTCTTGCCTGGGGCAAAAAAGGATGGTTTTTGCTTGTCCTCGAGCCAGAGCCTATGGTGTGCGAAGTGAAGTGGAGTTATATAGCCTATGTCAGAGAGGAGTATCTGAAGTTGTGCAGCCAAGCTTTCGTTTCATCAAACCATGTTTCTGCTTTCGAGTGGAAAGCTCCGTTCTAGCAGGCAAGCAGGCAGGCACCAGTTTCAAATTGAAGATGGACTAAAATCTATAAGTGTTAAATATATGCGGTAGTTCCCCGGCCCCACAGCCAATATATCTTCTTTGAGTGATAAATAGAAAAATTTACAGAAACAAAAAAGTGCGATTTTCCCACGGGTCCGAAAGTGCTGCCATCTATTGTTTCTAGCCATTTCTGTTCGTGATTTCAGCTGACTTTACCATTCTTTTTTTTTCTACTTGGGATTGCAATAGAGAAATGGTATCAGATATACCTCTTAAACTTTAAAAGTTCTCTCATTGCTAAAGAAATTAGAGCTTATCCTTTGCTCCTTTCTAAGTGGTGGTGTTAGAAAGTTGGCCTCCGGCAAAAAAGTCAACTTTTGAACTAAGACAGATAGAATTTTTTTTTCAATGACAATCGATAGACCTTGATGAGCTGATCAAAGTATATGTCATCCATTTTTTGTTACAAAAATTCCTTCATGACATACACCAGTTTGAAAGTTTCAAGGGGTTGACAACTTCAGTGGTAAGGTACACACTTGAACCAAAAATAGGCCGATACCAATTGTGAGATATGTAGGGGACTTCCAAGCAACAGTCGATTATTAGCTTATAATCATCTTTGGCAATGAGGGGTTTGCAACTTTTGCTGATTGGTGTACCTATTATCTGTTCCTGGTGTAATTGATGGTAAGAACAACTTGGTTCCTGATTGTAAGACATGTAGGGGAGTTGTAAGTAATAATCGGCTGTTAGGCTACAATGACTTCAGCGACAAGGGGTTTGCAACTTTTGCTAGTTGGTGTACCCATTATTTGTTTCCGGTGAACTTGGATGTATATCACGGGAGAGGGACTTGTAAGTAAGAATCGGTTGCTAGAGGAGGTTCATCAGAGGCTAAAAATTTGTGCAAATTGGTGCACATCTATGGTATTTGATCCTGAAAAGTCACGAATAGCTTTATAATACCAACTAGATTATATAAGATAATGTTCCAAGTTTCCATCGGTCACGATGTCTACGATTGAAAAGGATAAAGTTCAACTGGCTGCAAACTCAATTTAGTCCCTTCTTCCGATATTCTTTTGCTGTTGTTTTTTCAACGCTGAAGAACTTGATCATGTGATTACTGATTGTGTTCTGCTTTGAATATGCCGTTTTGAATGCTTTGATAGTTTTGACAACTTCAGAATTTAACCGATAGCGAAGAAACAAAACCAAAGTGTTGCTCTCGCAACACTTTTATCGGCGAAGCCGGACAAAGGTTGCCGCAACACTTCACGTTGCCCAGGCAACGTAGGTCTAGTATCAGATTGCCAGAAGTTTAAAGATTTCAAGTATGAACTACCATTCAACCCAAAGAGTAGGATATCTCCCCTTCACTCCCATCCAATAGCAAAGGTATAAATCGAAACTCCAACCACTTTTTCGGAAATAACGCGAGTTTTGTCAGCTTGCCAAATAAAAACAAGAGCTAAGAGCTCATGTGGCACTTGTGACGAGGTCGGATGAGTCAAGAGCTAAGAGCTCATATGGTATGAGCTCTAGCAAAATTCTAAGAATCAATAGATTGATTTAAAAGGAAAATCAGAGGCTTAATGCCTCTCCGAACTTTTTCAAGATGTCTTTGTAGTAAATTACTGTCCTCCCCTAAAATAAAATTTGAAGGGGGCGCTAGCATCATCAATCCGTAAATATAGGCTACATTCGTAAATATACTCTACATTCGGCTTAAACACTAGAATTACAGATTTTTTTCGTCCTTATGGACATTAGACTTTGCCTAGTTAATGCAAGGGTTCATTATTTAGACCTTGATTGGATTCTAATTTTATAAAGTCTTATTTTTTAGATTTGTCCAAACTTTTTCAAGATGTTTTGTGGTAACCTTCAGTCCTCCCCTAAAATTTATTGGGGGCGCCAGCATCCTTGATCCATAAATATAGGCTACATTCGAGGCTCAATAAAAATTAACTAAAAACAACGAAAAAGTGATTTTTTTTCCTCCCATGTAACCCTCTCCCCTCAACTCCAACCAAAAATCCCCCCTGAAAAGGTCTGTAGACTTCCCAATAACCATAATTGTGTTTAAATACTGGTCAAAGTTTGTAACTTGCAGCCCCTCCCCTGGTGACTGTGGGGGAGTAAGTTGGTTCAAAGACACAGTTATTATGTTTTTCGACTATGCTGAACAAAATGGTTATCTCAAAATTTTGATCTGTTGACTTTGGGAAAAAATGAGCGTGGGAGGGGGCCTAGATGCCCTCCAATTTTTTGGTCACTTAAAAAGGGCACTAGAACTTTTCATTTCCGTTAGAATGAGCCCTCTTGCGACGTCCTAGAACCACTTGGTTGATACGATGACCCCTGCGATAAAAAACAAACAAATAAACACGCACCCGTGATCGGTCTTCTGGCAAAAAAAAGTAAGTTCCACGTTTTAGTAGATAGGAGCTTGAAACTTCTACAGTAGGGTTTTCTGATATGCTGAATTCGATTGTGTGATTATCGTTATCCTATCACTTTTAGGGGTGTTTCCCACTATTTTCTAAAACAAGGCAAATTTTCTCAGGCTCGTAACTTTTGAAGGGTAAAACTAAATTTGATAAAAACTATATATTTAAAATCAGCATAAAAATCTGATTCTTTTCATGTATCTATTAGCATCAAAATTCCGTTTTTTAGAGTATCGTTACTATTGAGCCGGGTTGCTCCTTACTACAGTTCTTTATCACGAACTGTTTGATACGCGGCAAAACGAAAAGGAAATCAAGTAATTAGAAATAAATACAAGCTGAAAATCCATTTGCATGAAACTTATACATTTAAAACCAGCATAAAAATCTGATTTTTTTTATGTATCTTTTATTATTAAATTCTGTTTTTTAGAGTTTCGTTTACTATTGAGCCGGGTCGCTGCTAACTACAGTTTGGTACCACGAACTGTTTGACATTCGATTCTATACTGTTCTGTCTCATGGCCTGAGAGTAGACTGAAACTTATAAATAATTATTTTTGGGGTGGCAGGGGGATGAAGGGACCTCATATTTATAGACTAGGTGGAGAGGGGCAAAATTTTTTTCTCTGGTCCTAAAAAACATGTATATGATACGTTTGTCTGGTTTTCCTGGCTTGAAACTCGGTGTTTCAGCGCCCAATACGTTGTTGAAAGTTCAATTGGTTAATAAACAATGAAATAAATAAACTCAAACACTTTTCTATGACTAATTCATGTTGAGATCCATAAGCATAAATGTCCTTCACTAACATGCAGTGAAACTCTCACCTCAATCTTTGACACAACCACGTTCCCCCATAAAAATAAAATCAAATTACCTTAACATTAAATTTCCTCCCTTTTGTCCCTGGACGTAAAACCTAAATAACGACGAAGACCACACTGCCTTTCCATCACAAACACCAAAAACAAGAATAACAATAGGGAATTTCTCAAGACAGTGGGAAACAAACTAGAATGAATATTTCGGCCCTATGTCCAAGGGTCGTCCTCAGCAATACAAAAAAAAACTTACAAGAGGATAAAATCAAACAGTTCGTGGTAGCGAACTGTAGTAAGGAGCAACCCGGCTCAATAATAAACGAAACTCTAAAAAACGGAATTTTGATGCTAAAAGATACATCAAAAGAATTGAATTTTCATGCTGAATCTTAATGAAAATCACACCATCATATTCAACGTATCAGAGAACCCCACAGCAAAAATTTCAAGCTCCTATCTACAAAAATGTTGAATTTCGTATTTTTTGCCAGAAGACAGATCACGGGTGCGTGTTTATTTGTTGTTTTTTTTTGTTTGTTTTTTCAGGGGTCATCATATCGACCAAGTGGTCCTAGAATGTCGCAAGAGGGTGCATTCTAACGGAAATGAAAAGTGCTAGTGCCCTTTTAAGCGACCAAAAAATTGCAGGGTACCTAGGCCCCCTCCCACGCTAATTTTTTCCCCAAAGTCAACGGATCAAAATTTTGAGATAGCCATTTTGTTCCGCATAGTCGAAAATCACAATAAATATTTCTTTGGGCATGAATTACCCCCCCCCCCTACAGTCCCTGTGGGAGGGGCTGCAAACAAGTTACAAACAAGTTACAAAACCTCGGAGGAATATATCATGAGGGAAGAGAAATTCAATGAAAAGGGCGCTGGATTTTCTAGCATTACTATAAAAAAAAAACAATGAAAAAATAAACATGAAAAAGTTTTTTTCAATTGAAAGTAAGGAGTAGCATTAAAACTTAAAACGAACAGAGATTATTACGCATATGAGGGGTTCTAAAAATACTTTAGCATAAAGAGCGAGATATTTAGGAGGAGATAAATACCTCGCTCTTTATGCTGAAGTATTTTTAGTAATTTCAACTATTTATTCTATGGACTTTCTGATTCAGGGATCGTTCTTAAAGAATTGGGACAAAACTTAAGATTTAGTGTAAAGAGTGAGGTATTAACGAGGGGACAAACCCCCTCATATACATAATAAAAATATAAGAATATAAAAGTTTGTTACGTAAGCTAATTCTTAAGTTACGTATTTTTTTACTAATAAAAACCTTCGTTAAAAATTAAAAGTTCTAGTTGCCTTTTTAAGTAACCGAAAAATTGGAGGGCAACTAGGTCTCCTTCCCCATCCCTTATTTCTCAAAAGCCATTTAGCAAAAAAAAAATAATATGCGAATTTCATTTTAATAATGTATGTGCGGAGAGCCAAAATCAAACATGCATTAATTCAAAAACGTTCAGAAATTAAATAAAAAAATTAAACTGAAAGTAAAGAGTGACATTAAAACTTAAAACGAACAGAAATTACTCCGTATATGAAATGGGTTGTCCCCTCCGCAATACCTCGCTCTTTACGCTAAAGTTTGACTCTTTGCCACAATTCTACTTTTTAAAACAATTAAAAACTTTAGCGTAAAGAGCTAGGGATTGCGGAGGGGACAACCCATTTCATATACGGAGTAATTTCTGTTCGTTTTAAGTTTTAATGTTGCTCCTTACTTTCAGTCATAAAAAAAACTAGTTTTTTTATATTTAATTTCACTAAAACTAAAATGAACAGTTTTTCAAATCAGCCCCAGCATCCATACCTCAGCGAAGTTCAACCAGGACTGATAAATAAACTGTGATGAAACGAGGCAATTCATTGAAATGAAAGAAAATGATTTAAAAACACGTTTTTAATACCAGCCTAGCTTTTTTCGCTGCTGATCTCATAGGTCTATTTGTGACAGGATCTGTGTTAATATCTTTTGGTTTTTTATAATATTTCGTAAGGTCATGTTTAATTAAATTTTCTCGTTTCATCACAATTTATTTATCAGTCCTGGTTGAACTTCGCTGAGGTAAGGATGCTGGAACTGTTTCGAAAAACTGTTCATTTTAGTTTTATTGATTTTATCCTCTGGTAAGTTGTTTTTTATTATATATCTGTATTGCTTAGGACGGCCCTAGGCCAAAGGGCCGGAATTTTCATTCTAATTTGTTTCCCACTGTCTTGAGAAATTCCCTATCGTTCTTCTTGTTTTTGGTGTTTGGGACGTAAAACCAACTCACCTAATTAAAGGAAAAAAACCATTAATAGTAAAGGTAAAAAAAAAAACTTAATCTAATTTAAAGTATCCTTAATTTTCCTTTGTTTAACTAAATATTTGTTTGAATTGTTTTGAAAGACCCAAGGTACTCCTACATCTCAGCTAATACGGCAACACATTTTAACAAATGACGCATCCGTGAAAAAATCAGAACGCAGGTTGTAGTTTGTCTCAATGTGAGTGTCCAAGGCCCTTTTCGACCATGTTGTCCAGATTTCAACCGCAAAATACCTTGGCAAGGAGATACATTAACTGAACACGGTAAACTTGGTAACTTGAACACGTTACACGTTACCGGTAAACACGGTAACTTGAAAACCAACTGATAGATCAGTTGGCAAACCAACTGATAGATCGTGGTCCATCAAATAATTTTCAGGTCGAGCTTGTGGATCCAGTCAAGTCTTTTCATGCATGATTTAAAAATTTACTGCAAAATTATAAAAAACAAGTTTTTAAGTTTTAAATTAAACTTTTAAAAGTTGTTAAGTTTAAAAATTCTGCAGGTGACATTTCAGAGTTCTATTATGAAAAAGACGGGATTTTTTTAAGGGAGTACGTGCCTCAGTTTCTTTATAATGCCAGGATTGCGAGAGGGTTCCAGTTCCAAGGCCTGGATGTAACGTAGAAAGGAGATTTTTCCGTCCAGGTGTATGCTTAGATACCTCGCAAATTATGTTTCTGGTCTTCAGATCTTCCTTCTGGAAGTGGCAAGTCCTGGGTGGTGACACCAAGATCGTTTTAAAGGGACACATAGCCGCTACTCTTTTCTTCCTTAAGGGTTTAACGTCACGAAGAAGTTTGACGGTGATTCTCTCAAGACGCAGGTGTTACTAATTTTCCTCAAGATGCAGGTGTTTGCTGCTTAATAGGGAGTGTTTTCTTCGAGATACAGGTTTTGTAATGTAATAGATAATGTTTTCTTCTAGACTTCTTTGATTGTTATGTTAATTTTTTACCAGTGAGGGTCAGGGAAAAACCTTGAAGGCCCGCTAGTTGGGAACGTTCAAGACACCAGGCTCTAGCAATCAATCCCAACTGGGGGCCCAAGCAAGCAACTTCACTGGGGACACTAGCAAGAATTTCCAATGGGGCACTAGCAAGTAATTCCAACGGGGGGGGGGGGGGGGCTAGGGAGTAATTCCACTGGGGGCACTAGCGAACAATTCCAACGGAGCCCCTAGCAGTCAATTCCATCGGGTCCTAGCAATCAGTTCCAAAGGGGCCCTACTATCCAATTTCACCGGGGCCCCAGCATTCAATTTCATGTTTTTTTCGTGATTTCACTTTCTTCAAGATTTTTTTTTCCTTTGTCGAGACATTTTCTAAAAGATTTTTTCCTCAGTGAACCTGTCTACTCCAAAAAAAAAAATCTGCTTTAAGAATCGGAATAGGTTTCCCCCAATGACACTGTGCACTAAACAGCTGGACCAAGAAAGCCTTCCTAATATTACGATTCGGGGAACATTTTCTAATGGAAATGTTGTGGAAAATCTATGGATTGCGTCTTTCCTAACCGTCGTCTCCGAGCCGTGTAAATAGGGGTGGATCCAGGATTTTCTTTAGCGGGGGGCGCATTATAGGTTGCTCCGATAAACTTGTGAACAAAGAAATGCCAGTAATTTAAAGGGAACCTCAACAAGTATACGTCGTAGGTAGATAGTGGAAATACTACTACTAACAACGCCTGAGGCTAACATTGCTACACAATCTCATCCTCCATCCCAATCTATTCAAAGCCTCCCTCTTTACGCCCTCTTAGGAACTTCCCATCTCCTTTTAATCTTTCTTTGTGATATTCTCCTACCCAACAGCGGACGACCTGGTTTCTTTTTAGTCCTAGACCGTTGGCCAAAAAGGACAATCTTCGGCAATCTGTCATCCTTCATCCGCAGAACGTGCCCTAGCCATCTCAACCTTTCTCTCATTATAGCCATAGAAAGCCGGTATTGAACCACTCTTTTATTGCAGTTTACTGTTTGAAATACGGTCAGTGAGCCGGGTACCCAGAACAATCCGTAGGTAATTTCTCCGGAAAACATATAGCATATTTTTAAACGGTTTTCTGTAGTGGAAATAGTCGCAAATTTAATTTAAAATCCGGTGAGGGTTAAAGTCCTAATAAATCTGTTGAAATTAAAATGATGTGAAAATATTGACGCAAAAAATAGTAAATTATAACTACCACCCTACCATAGGTAAATAAAAAGCTGCTCACTCTCGATATTGAATTTTTCCTGCATAACTAGCCTTTGCACTTCTGACCACTATAGCGAGTGAGCTGAGGTTTGTATTGTGAAAAAAAATGTGGTCTTAAACCGTCTCTTAGAGTCACACATTCTTTATGACTATTCGTATAGGTCAAACCAATTAGCATGCTGCTTAACAATATGATATTGTTTAGTAATTATTATGGTAAAAAAGAGTATGAAATTGGGATTAAGATACAACTCGTATCTTTCAATGGAAGCATCTCATTTAATATTTTCAGCAATAAAGATTCACTGCTTGGTCCAAGAAATATGAGAATTCGCGACATATTGGCTCAATCTTAGCTCTAAGGTTTGAAGAACAGGTGTGGAATCTAAATTTTGAGGGAGGAACACATTTAGTGGATAATGCGTCATTGGCGCATTGGAAAATCTGTCGGTCATGCCAGAAATAATGAAATCTAGTACTGGAATATAAATAGCTCTTTTCCAGTAAAGGTGGGCATTGTCTGGGTCGCTTTGTGAGACACTAGGGTAATTTGATCGATAAGTTTGTTTTTTTGCCGTTCTTAAAATAGAAAGAGACACACCCATAGCTTCCGTAACTTTCTCTTTAACTCTCTTCGGTAACTTCAAATATAATCTGGATAACCTCATCATTCTCCATGTTTTTATACAAAAACTGTGGTTGAAAATAAATGTAATATTTTAGTCTGAAGTAATCTGCTTAGTACAAGAGTTGTGTCAGTTATTTGGCTCAAACATTAAACAGTAATAATAAATTCACATGTTAAAATTGCGTACAGTAAGCAATTTGCTTTTGTCAATGAATAATTCGGCTGTGATAATTCGAAGTGTGACATACACCATTTACATAACTTTTCAGGAGAGCCAAAAGCAGAAAAAAGTTTGTCGGTTGTGGTCGTTCTGAAGAATGGGACTAATGGAGATAAAGAGAACATACTCTTTTCATCAGAATAAATTAAGTTTAGATATTCCGAGATAATTCAAGATTATTCAATTTTACTCCATATATCTCCCCCCTGAGATAATTCCTATCCTCTTCTGTCAAAAGTGTTCTGAGCGAATTCAAAATTAATCCATTTTTGGGCTATGTCCCCTTATTCCTTGACAAAAAAGAAGACAAATTAATGCCATTGTGGCTCCATAAGATAATCCTCTTCTGTCAAATCCGGCGTATGTTTCTTTTTTTGTATCTTCATAGCGGTTCAAGAACGGACAATTCCGAGTGCACCATTCCATTCATCATGCTGATTTTACTTATGACGCATATATAACTCAGTCTCGACCAAAATGGCATATGTCGCACTTCTAATTATCATAGTTGAACTGTCACGCCATGAAAAGACAACTGTAGGTGATTCAACTATTCTAGGCATATCATCTTCTGAATCGCAATATACTTTCATGACATGCAACCCAATGAGCAATATTGTACATCTTGACTTGAACCATTTTTCATGATACAATTTTGTTTTGCTGATCCATTAAAAAAAACTTGCAACTTCTTTTATACCATCTACGGCATTCTTGACATATTGACTTTTATTGCGCTTTAAAATCGATAGGTTCAGAGCATGATCTTTCTTCCACAGAAGCTGCTTCTTTTAGTAACTTTTTGGATCCCTGAAACTGCCCCTTGCATTTCAGAAATGTTTGCACTGTATCTAGCGCAGCTTATGCCAACACAATTGTCCACGATTAGTCTTTCATTAGTTTCAGCATAGTCTTGCCTAAAATTTCACCTGTAATGTTTGGTTCCTGTTCAATTAATAAATAAAAAAACTAGCTTTTTTAACTGAAAGTAAGGAGTGACATTAAAACTTAAAACGAATTGAAATTACTCCATGTATGAAAGGGGCTGTTCCCTTCTCAACGCCCCGCTCTTTACGCTAAAGTTGTTTACTGTTTAATAAAGTAGAATTGAGAGAAAGAGTCAAAATTTAGCGTAAAGAGCGGGGCGTTAGCGTAAAGAAGTAATTTCTTTGTTAAACAGTAAAAAACTTTAGCGTAAAGAGCGGGGCGGTGAGAAGGGAACAGCCTTTTTCATACACCGAGTAATTTCTGTTCGTTTTAAGTTTTAATGTCGCTCCTTACTTTCAGTTAAAAAAAATAGTTTTTTTATTTAATTTTTGAATATTTTTGAATTAATGCATGTTTGATTTTGGCTCTCCGCACATAAATTATTAAAAAGAAATTTGCATATTAATTCTTTTTTTTTGGATAAATGGCTTTCTATTAGTTTTGATCAGACGATTTTGAGAAAAAAGGGGTGGGGGAGGAGGCCTAGTTGCTCTGCAGTTTTTTGGTTACTTGAAAAGGCAACTAGAACTTTTAATTTTTAACGAAGTTTTTTTTAGTAAAAAAAATACGTAACTTAAGAATTAACTTACGTAACAAACTTTTGTATTCTTATATTTTTATTATGTATACGAGGGGGTTTATCCCCTCGTTAATACCTCACTCTACACTAAAGCTTAAATTTTGTCCCTCTTTAAGAATGACCCCTGAATCAGAAAGGCCGTAAAATAAATAGTTGAAATTACTAAAAATACTTTAGCGTAAAGAGCGAGGTATTGAGGAGGAGTTGAATCCCTCATATGCGTAATAATCTATGTTAGTTTTAAGTTTTAATGCTGCGCCTTACTTTCAGTTGAAAAAACTTTTTCATATTTACTTTTTCATTGTTTTTTTTTATAATAATGCTAGAAAATCCTGTGCCCCCTTCATTGAATTTCTCTTCCCCCATGACATATTCCTCAAAGGAAAGATCCTCCCACATAGCACCCTCCTCTCGACCCCCCCCGCCAAACCAAAATAATCCCCCTGAAAAACGTCTGTACACTTCCCAATAACCATTACTGTATGTAAGCACTGATCAAAGTTTGTAACTTGCAGCCCCTCTCCCGGGGACTGTGGGGGAGTAAGTCATCCCAAAGACATAGTTATTATGGTTTTTTGACTATGCCGAACAAAATGGCTATCTCAAAATTTTGGTCCGTTGACCTTGGAATAAAATGAGCGTGAGAGGGGGCCTAGGTGCCCTCCCAATTTTTTGGCCACTTAATAAGGGCACTAGAACTTTTCATTTCCGTTAGAATGAGCGCTTTTCTTACATTCTAGGATCACTCGGTCGATACGATGACCCCTGAAAAAAAAAGAAAAAAAAAAAAGAAAAAAAAAAACGCACCTGTGATCGGTCTCCTGGAAAAAAAAATACGAAGCTCCAAATGATTCCACATCGTATTTCCAACAGTAGGCTGTTCGATAAGTTTGGTTCAACTTTACTCTCTAGGGCTATAATGAGAGAAAGGCTAGGGCACGTTTTTAGGATGAATGATGACAGTTATTTTGTTTTATTAGATTAGAAATTCCATTTCTTCTTCAACACAACTAATCTTAATATCAGTTGAGCTACTGCAATGTTGTTTCCCCTGTCAAAAGTCTTAAGAATTTTCTTTTCAAAATAAGAACCTTAATTCTTTTGAAAAAAATAAAAGAGAGAGAGAAAAAAAAAAACACATCTGAATTTAGATAAAGTCGTGCTGCTGCAGTACATCGTTGCAACCCTTCTGCTTGTCATCCAAGACTCCTTCAAAAGTTACATTTATGTTTAATGAATATTATACGATGTATAGAATGCATTTGATACCTTATATAATTCTATTTGCCGGGGAAATATATGAAGGGAGGGAAGAGGGTCTAGTAAAATCGTATTTGCAAAATCATGGAATTCACATAGAACTTCGAAGCTGCTTGTTCCAGCCTAAATCTGCTTATGATATTGGTTTAGCCCAGGATCCACACTATGGCCATTACTATGTTTTATTTACGGTAACAGTCTAGCAGCTGTTTTTGCAGATTGTACAGGTTACTTACTTATATGTACTTGCAGCAGGTTACAAGCTCCATCAGTGTTTCCTGATGCTGAGAAATTGGCAGAGTGTTGATTGCCGCAAGGATCTATCTAAGACTATGGAGGTGATTTTAATCATGACATGTCCTATATTTTCCACGTAGTTAAGACCCTCCAATACACCAAAAACTGTTCTTGATCTTGGTTTAAAATGTATTCCATTGGCCACTAAGGTCCTTTTCCCAGACATGCTTGTTAATGGTTTTTTTGCAAGATAGTCTTCGGATTTTTATTAGACTTGATGAGCCACATGAGCTGATCCGGTGTTTCTTTCTAATGTCTGCTATATCTCATTCTTTAAAGCATTGCCCAGTAGGTCGGAGATTCAATATCCTCAGTAGAAAACAGTGGTCAAAAACTCTTAGAGCTTCACAGTCAACATCTTTAGTGGTTAATAAAGTTTGCTTCCTTATAACTGTACTGGTCTCACCATTTCCTAGTAAATTCAGATTTGGCGTCTATGTCGCAGGGTTTTGCCCAACTTGACAGAACAGCTACTGATGAAGCTATTCCAAGCCGAATCCAATATTTGCGGGCAAAATGTATGTCAATTGATGAGCCAAGAAACTTGAAGCTTTCAAATATTTCGATGACACAGTGGTACTTGTTAACGTCGAAGGTCCTGAATTGTTAATGGGAAATCTTTATATGAATACTAGCTGTTGGGGTGGCGCTTCGCGCCACCCCAACACCTAGTTGGTGGGGCGCTTCGCGCCCCCCAAGCCCCCCCGCGTGCGTAAGTCGTTACGCGCCATATTAGTTACGCGCCATTGTAGTTGTGTCCCTGTGTCCCACCTGTGAATATAGATAGATTTATATATGTGTTTCAAACTACGTAAAAATTGTGAATATACAACATTCTTGGCTTTCCCATTGTCTGTCCATATACAAAGCCGTATGTACTAATAATGACGTCATATGCAAACGCTCTTTTTACAAACAAACAAACATGCATACACACAACTCGTTTTTATATAGATAGATAGATAGATAGATACAATACAAATTAACTACGTAAAACTTGTGAATATACAACAGTCTTCGCTGTCCCATTGTCTGTGCGTATAAATAGTATGTCAGGTTTACCGACCCTCAAAGATGCAACATACAATTGTACATTGGTAAAGCAATCTGTATTAAGATCTATACCGCATTTTTCTAGTGATTGCCCTTGAGCTTTGTTGATGGTGGTTACAAATGCTAATCGAACTGGGAATTGCAATCTTTTAAATTGAAAAAGCAGATCCGTTGGAATCATGGGAATGCGAGGAATAAGAACAGCCTCACCCTCATAAGGCCCTGTCAAGATTGTGGCCTCTATTAGGTTTTCCATTGTTTTTTTACGGCAAGTCGGGTGCCATTGCAAAGCTTTGGTGGGTTGATATTTCTTAAAAGTATTATTGGTACGCCTATTTTTAGTTGTAGCACGTGTGGTGGAAACTCTGAAGGATCTATGGAATTTAAAAATTCAGATGGATAATTAACCGCTTCATTTGGTTCCAAAATACAAATTAACTGCGTAAAACTTGCGAATATACAACATTCTTCGCTGTCCAATTGTCGCTGCATATAAATAGATTGTCAAGTTTACCGACACTCGAACATGCAACGTACAATTGTCCATGGGAAAAACAATCAGTATTAAGATCTATACCACATTTTTCTAATGATTGACCTTGAGCTTTGTTAATGGTGATTGCAAATGCTAATCGAATTGGGAATTGCAATCTTTTAAAATTGAAAAGGCAGATCCGTTGAAAGGCAGAATAATGGGATTGCGAGGAATAAGAACAGCCTCACCCTCAAAAGGCCCTGTCAAGATTGTGGCCTCTATTAGGTTTTCCATTGTTTTTTTTTTTTTACGGCAAGTCGAGTGCCATTGCAAAGCTTTGGTGGGTTTATATTTCTTAAAAGTATTATTGGTACGCTTATTTTTAGTTGTAGCACGTGTGGTGAAAACCCTGAAAGATCTATGGAATTTAAAAATTCAGATGGATAATTACCCGCGTCATTTGGTTCCAAAACTGTGTCGACTGACTTGTAAAGGACTGCCTGGTCTCGAATCTTGGTCAAAACAATATTGTTGATTTTGTGGACGTCTATATTTTTGGGTGCGAGAATCGCTCTTTCACTTAGCCATTTATTATTTTTATAATTTTTTAGAATATTCGGAAATACTTTTTCAATCAATTCATTTTTGGACGTCACTAAATTACAGAAATCAGCAGGTAGTTGTATACGCCCTGAAATTGAGTCTACTGGGAGCTTTCCGTTTCCCATTGCCAGCAATTGATCTGAAAATGTTTGACCAGAGTCATCGTTTTGCAATCGGACACGCATATTTGTAGTTAATTTTAATGTTTTTACGTGTGCCCATAAATTAAAATTTTTCAGGCAAGCCAAACAGCTTCATTACTGCTTATGTATCTTCCAGCCTGATATTGTACGATTTCATCGAAATCTTTGATTTCGGGCTGCAAGCCAAAAACTGCCATGTCACTGCCTTTGTTGACGTATTTACATATGTATTTGATTGCCTTTACGGAGTTACAGTATTCAACGTTTATGTGTGCATTCAATGTTTTTGATAATAATGGGGAATATGGAACAACCCACTGGTTATCTACTTCGATGGTGGTACCGTTACGCTTCTTTATTATTGCTGTTTTACCGCCATCTTCAGTAGATCTTCTTCTATATTGTGGGTAACCATCATTGCCAGTAATTGTGTTTGATACTAAAAGTCAAGGATATTGCTTTGTGCACCTTCCTTTGGCCATGCATGGTGAATTTTCGTTCAGTGCACCGCAAGGTCCATGTATCATATTTTTTCAATAATATCATGTAACCCCTTATCGACATTTTTATCAGGTATTTCAGCGGAAATCACATCATCAATTTCGTTCGAAGTAATTTTTTTATGTAGCCAGATTAGTATATGTGCGTGTGGCAAACCTCGTTTTTGCCATACCACTGAGTACATCCAGCATCGCACTGACCCAAACACTTCAAGTTTTACAATGTAGTTTATCAGTGATTTCAACTTTTGCCGGAAGACACGGGCCGTAATGTCATGCCTATGAACCGCCGATTGTTCTTGAAGTAAAGGCTGCAGTATCTCGTCCCAAGATTGAGTACATGTAAATGTAATAAATAAATCTGGACGACCATAGAGACGAACATACGCAATAGCATCTTGAGCATATTCATGCATATGACGGGGACTGCCAGCATATGACGAAGGTAAAATTGTTAATCTTCCAACGTTTGTGGTATTACCGTCATTTATAACTGCATCTCGCAAATGGATGTATTGTTCAGAGTGGAGCTTGGTCTGATTCAGGCGGATATATAGCAAACGTTCTGATTCAATTTTAGCATACATATCAACGACGAATTGGTGAAACAATTCACGGCATTTTAAAATATAATTTTCTTCATCCTGCCGAATCATTAGTCTATAGGAATAATAATGCATTGCACTGCATTTATTATTCATTTCTTTGTTAGTGGCTGGATTCATCAATTTAATATTAAAGTGATAGCCGTCGGCTCCATCCCAAAAAATGATAGGATATTGTAGGGCATCGTAGCATCGATGAGTTTCAGCAATTCTTAGCAACTGAGCGTTTCGCTTATGAAGTATAATATCTCGAGGTAAAAACTGATCACCGACCATAACGATTGCCACTTCGTCGATAGTTGGAGCATTGTATCTACGCACATGTTGACCAGGAGGCGTTTTGTCAGTGGAAATAACAATTTTATGCGTATCAGTAGGCATCAAATTGATGGCTGTTTTGAACAGACGCACTAAATTATTATTTTCGTGGAAAAGATGTTGCAATTGGGAAACGATTGTCCTTTCAACGTTGGGAGAAATTTCGCAACGTGCATTCAATTCAGAATTTCTATCACTGATGAAGTACAATTGTAAAAATTTATGATTCTCGCCTGAGAATGGTAGAAGGGACCCTGCTCTATGATAAATTTGCCCTTTTACTTTGAAAGTAGACATAAATTGATCTGGATTTTCGATTTGGGCTCCAAACGACGTCATTTGGAAACATGAGTTGTATTTTCTGATTTTTGACAAAAAACGCTTAGATTCTGACGTAGTTCCAGTAAGGAAAGTCTTCAATGGCTCTGGTGGTGCAGCCAATAGAGGAAGTTTAACTTTTCCTGAGGCGCAACACATTCCCATTGTTTCACCATTGAATTTCAAGGCCTTGCAATAGGGACAAATTTTAGACATTGTCCCGATTTGAACACATCTACTCAAGCTATAATCATCGACTGGGTTGTACCTGAATGCCAGGCAGTAACTTTCAGGTTGCTCTGATTTCTCGGCACGCTTTCTTTTCTTACTTTCTCTATCAGCAGCAAGCCTGATTTCTTGCTGTTCTTGTAATTCCTCGGCACGCCTTCTTTTTTCACTTTCTCTTTTAGCAGCAAGTCTGCTTCCGCGTTGCTCTGGTAGTTCCTCGGCACGCTTTCTGTTCTTTCTTTTTCTATCAGCCTCAAGCCTGTTTCCTTGCTGTTCTTTTGATTCCTCGGCACGCTTTCTGTTCTTTCTTTCTCTATCAGCCTCAAGCCTGTTTCCTTGCTGTTCTTTTGATTCCTCGGCACGCCTTCTTTTTTCACTTTCTCTTTTAGCAGCAAGTCTGCTTTCACGTTGCTCTGATAGTTCCTCGGCACGCTTTCTTTTCTGACTTTCTATATCAGCAGCAAGTTTTTTGGCATAGACTCTTTGAGCATCTTCATCGGGTTTTGCCATGGTAAGTTCATCAGTCATTGTAAACTTAAACATTAATAGATTTCTACGTGAACATATGTCTTAAATATCTTGAATGACGTCACCGTCAAAGCAAAAATGACGACAACTAACTTCATGACGTCAGCTGACACAGAAACATGACGTCACCTGATCCACAGACAGACACACAGACAGACAACTTATTTTTATATATATAGATATATGAATTGTTATATTATTTTATATGAATTGTTATATTATTTTATATGAATTGCTAATGGGAAAGATTTATAGTCACTACTTCCTTGGACATAATTCTTGTTTTTTGAGAGACAAAAGTAATTATTCGACAAAGTTAAAAGAAAGATCTAGTTGTATTTGAAAATAAAATCAAAAGAGTTAAAAAAAAGATGCTTAGGAGTTACTCTTAGTGACCTTGAGGACATGAACTTCCCCGCTGTAGAAGTCTATCAAAAACTTGCATGAGGAGACTTGTTAAGGGAAGAGGTTTCTAATTCAACATTAAAAAATCTGAACCAAACGAGATAGATCTGAACCTTTAATAATTGATAGAAACATAGCGAATATTTTATACAACGCTTTATTTGAGAATTTTCTAAATACTATGCAAAACCCTATCGGTGCGGTAAAAGAAGAAATTGACAAAAAAGTCTTAAATTGCGCTATATAAATTTCACATTTCCATAAAATGAAGCTAACGAAACAAGAAAATTTTTGAAACAACATTTTATTTATAACAAATATAAACAAATTATCAAACCGTACCTAACGGACATCACTTTTTACAGTACAAATCCGAGAGGACTGGAAAGACAAGAGCTACTGACTGCTACTACAACTGTCACTACTGCTACAACTGTCGACCCATTTGCAGCACCAAGTCACTTGAGCACATACTGTGCACGCTTTGTCTTCATCCCAATCTGGTCATTGCTTCACTCTTTATACCCTCCCAATGAAATTCCTCTTTGCTTAAAATCCTTTCTGAAAACTGCTTCTCATCCCATTTAAGGGAGTCCTACTTTTGTTTGTCCCAGATGGTCTACTTAAAAGCATATTCTAATTGGAAAATTGATCCTTTTTTTGGCATGTGTTGTCAGTATTATTTGGGAGGTCCCGCAAGAAATTCCAGATTTGAGGGATTAGGTGTTTTTAGAAGAAAAGATAAAGGTGTCATTGCGCATTGACACTACAAAGCGTTCAATACAATATATAAATTTTTGACAGTCTTTTCCTTAAATTACTTAAAAAATTACTTAAAAGTATTGTACTTAAATTCCTTAAATTACTTAATTACTATAGTCGGAGTAAACAGCCACAAGTCACGATCACTAGACTTAAAAACGAGAAATATCCCTTCACAGTGAAATTATTTCATTGCTCAGTATAAATTTTTCTATTCGAAAATAATTAGCTAGATATGACAATAAAAAATATAAAGGAAGGAAATAAGAAAAATTAAAAGAACCAAAAGACAAAGTGTTTCTTGAGATATATATATAAAGTGTGGTTATACATGAATAAATAAATAACAACTTAACTCAAAACGAGAAAATGACAGAACATTTCAACTGGACTGAAAATTCTTAACTCAGCGTCCTTGACACAACTCAACCTTTACTTAAATACAAAAACAAATATAGGACTCAACTCATACAAATCAAGAAGAACAATTTCTGTTGCCATTCCTTTGAAGCGCAGTGGAAAGTAAGTCATTCTTTTATGCTACAGATTCCTCCAAGTAAAAAGAGATGCTATCCCCTATTATACTTTATTACTTAAGGTCGTTTAAACTTTAGTTTTTACTTGAAGATAAAAATCGCTTTAAACTAATTGTTTTTCATCTCAATAATAAAATATATAATAGTTTCTAAATTACAAAAGTATGTATACAATGTGTATCAACTGTAAGCCAAAAAATTAAATTTACAGGCTCTATCTCATATCAAATTAGCTTTGTTAGCCCTATACACAGTTGATTCAGACTTACAAACAAGACTTAGATGTAGTTCCTTCTACTGTAAAGCTCATATCTACCTTGTCTCTTTCAGTTCTTCTCTTGCCACCAAAGGTTTAATCTATCCAGATATGTTGGGCCAGATAAAGTAGGTTTTGGTTACATTAGTTAATACTAAGCTGTATTTTCTTACCTCCTATATTGTGATAGTAAAAACATTTGTTGACAAAATTCACTTCTAAAATACTATGTATTAAAAAAACATTGACAATTAAAAAAGACAGTTTAATGATGGTCGGGCCACATCGGCATACAGTAAGGTAGCAAGATTCATGCCTTATATGGATGTGAAATAACCGACATAAATTTGAAGCGACATGCTAATAAAAGAATCAAGAGAATGTTTGGTAGAAATATTTTGCATAAGTATAAATAGCTCAAAACTGTGAGGGGGATTAGAAGCTCTTTTCAGGAGGTTAGTTGAAAAAGGTGGGTCATAAAGGCCCAGCATTTCATAAATAGCAAAAGGTAGAACAGCGAGGAATTATTTTAAGACTGTGAAATATTTTTCTAAATGAATATTTTAGCGCCGCCATCAGCAAATGGCGAATATTTTAGCGCCGCCTGTCTAAGAGCCGCCATCAGCAAAGCACAGAAAAATATAACACAAGACTTATAATAAATATTTGACCATTAAAAATAAAAAAAAAACATATATATATATATATATATATATATATATATATATATATATATATATATATATATATATATATATATATATATATATATGTATATATGTATATATACCATTTTACGAAGCGGCTTTGCATTCATAGCATTTGTTACTCTACGTTCGTGATTCCCAACGGGGGGGGGGGGGCAAAGGAAGTATTTTGGTGGGTCATGGACAGGACGTGCACCCTTATGTGAACTGTACTTCAGAGCTTTAATTAAGAAATATATATTTTTGTGTGAATGACGTCACGTTCATACGTCTTTAAAGAGCAAATAGATGCATGATAGTATTGCAACGACGTCATACATCGTATAAAAGGTGTTATATATAAATAATATTTTGTGCAATTCAGAACGAAAAAATTAAAATACCACGAGGGGGAATATCAGGATTTTAGAAATGCCTTGGTGGGGCAAGGCACAAAATCGTTAGGGAACCACTGCTCGAAGTACAATAGTGAGGCTAAATAGACTCTCAAAAATCGTTTTTCACTTGTTCTTTGCTAAGGAAAAATTTCGAAAGAAGATCTAAGGAGCAACATGAGATTTGGATATGTAATTTTAACCTTCAGTGCCCCCCCCTCATCGCAAGATTCCTGCCCAATGGTTGTAAAAAAAGCTTATCGTAGACTCTGAGTGTATGTTACTTGAGTTAAATTTTCTGAAACGTACATGACACTAATTGAGGCTTTAAAGTTATTTCTTGGCTCGAGTCTCCAGTTTCACTGCGTTTCTTATTACCCACTTCCATTTCCTAATATGCTGCAAAGAGTTGAAGGGTGCCCTTTTTCTAAGGAGTTTACTCTAAAAAGATTTCTAATATTATAGAGTTCAAAGTTAGAAAAGACGACATTATATAATATTATTTACAGAATTTTTTCAATTGAATAATTCTATAGTAAGGGACATTCTGTAGCCTAGTATTTTGTCAAACCCATACAGCAAGAAAAAAAAAGAAAAAAATGAAGATATTTAAATCCACCTCATTACAGCGGCAAAATTTACGTCCAAAAGATTCAACTAGCCATAATCCTGAATGCAGTTGCTATATTTACCAGTACTAAATGTAAGAGTTAGTTTATATCGGATTATATTGGGTGGAAATCCACCCGATCCCACATAACTTGACTGGGGTTGGCATGAGCCACCCTTTTTGGTGCATTTTGATTCGATGAGCCTTACCAGAATTTCGGAAAACGCCAAATATAGACGCGCTCTAATACCAATTTGAGCCATTGTGCAAATCAGTCGTAGACTTCTCCAGAACATGTTATGTCAGGGATTTTATTATTTAGCTCAGTGGTTCCCAGATTATTTCAAATCGCGCACCCCTTAAAAAAATGTTCATCGTCAAGTACCCCCCATTCAACGCAGTACTATTAACCACCTATATTATTTTCAAAAATTAATTTTATGTTCTTTCTCACCTTAATTAAAATTAAGCTTTAAAGGCACAAACTAAATGTGCAGCATATGTGAAAACTGAGTGTATTTATAATAACTGGTAAACTAGCACAAAAGAATACTTCTCTCTCTCTTACTGTCCCCCGCACCGTTTGGCCAATGCAATATATCATAATTGGTATAATAGGTTTGAAAGTTCGTCAGTAGCTGGACGATGAATTTTTTCGTAATAATTAAAAATTATTCAGTCTCTAATTATTAAATTATTAATGACTAATTAAGTCTCCTTACTTAACCCAATTTATAACTGGACATAGTCACCTAAATTATTTCCTACACAGAATCGACCCTCCACTCTTCTCGTGTGGCGATGTCGAAAATTGTAATCACGTCCTCTTTTAATGTACTAATTATTCTTTTCCTCGCTCTCTTTTAATTAATTGTTTAAATGATTTGTTAATATTCTTTCAATTGGATTTGTACTCGCTTAGTATTTGTAAACTTACTCAGTTTCTAGTGATTCAATTTATTATTGATACGATCCAATTTGATCAATCTTCATAGTTGATTTCTAAAGTGATATGATTATTATTTAGGTCGTAGTCCTTTTTTTATTTTCCTTTCTGGTTTTGTTGCGTTTATTTCTCTCTTTTTAGTGTTATCATACAGTTTTTGCAGTTGTAGTTATGAAATACCGGTATTCCGGTTCAGTCACTAATAAATTATCTAAATATTTACTGAGCTGCCTATGAAAGGCCAATACATCGTCATAATACAAGTTATTTAGGTAGACAGTCTGTTAATCACCAGGGAAAGAATCCATGCTCAGTCTCGTATTTTAATGGTCTTTCATTCGAGACTTGATTTTTCATCGGTCGTTTGTTCTTTCTGTTTGAGCAACTTCAAATGATCAGTTTTGTTTGTTTATTTTTTTATTGCACTGAGGACGAATTGGTTGTTGTCTTTGCCGAAATATTTATTTTATCTTTTTGTTGTATTCAGTGGCTGGCCCTATTTTGATTTTTTACTGTGTTTCTTGATTTTTGTATTCGTTCTTAATCGTTTTTTCGTATATCATGTTTGATTTTATTTTTGCTGTGACAGTTCCAAAGACCATAGGCTATAATTTTTCAAGCTTTTGCATATTGACATAAATGTCAAATTTATGACAGATAAAACTAGAATTGTGTCAAAAATGCACAACTCATTACTTCTTTTGGGTAAAAAAAAAAAGAATTGTCGTGCTATATCTTATTCTATGATAATTTGTTACTTGACAATGAGATACTTCAGACACCAATTAAACAAAACCAGCCTCTTTTTCTGCTTCGCTACAGAAAGAACTAATATACGATCGATGTTTTTTCAAGCATCTTTAGATCTAATCATGGTAACTCTAGTCTCATTAGCGCCAATAAGGCAGGGGAGGGGGAAGGTGGCGAATATGAAATTTCAATAACAATAAAGGTCTTGGCAGCACTTCCCCCCACCCGTGGGAAATTTCCTATTGGCCCTCATGCCTGGCTTTTAGTTGATGCGAACAACTCTGAATTAATCGAACATTTTGCCAATGAGAAAATCTGTATTTAAAACTCCATTCCAAAATGGACACCATACCGTTTTATCAATAAAAAACAGAGCAATGTATTTTATTTGACATGAAAAATAAAAAAAAATAAACATACCTTATTTCTCTCCTTTTAATTATCTTCTCTACGTATATTTTCCCCATATTGATCCATCTGAAGTTTCTTTTGAATTGCTCATTGTACTTGAAAATATTCGTTAAAAATGTTGCAAACTTTTGAAATGACTACTGAAATAAACTAATGAAATGACTAATGAATTGAATATCCACTTTCTTTAAAACGAGCAACATTTGTGTATAGATGTATATATAATCTTTTTCCTGAAAAAGTTTTTTTTTAAATGGTACCTTGGGATTTTCTGGCCTGAAAAACGATCTAGAAAGGTTACGAATTTGGGAATTTTTTTTTAGAATTTCGACTTTGAATGAATCCAAACAGCTAAAGCAAACGGCATGGAAAAATGTCTGACGTAGCAGTGCTTGAAAATGAAACGTAAACGAGATGTGAGACTAAACGACATATGGTAACAATCTTTCCTAGACACAATATACTAGACACAAAAAATCTATGGCTGGGAGAAAAGCGGCAGGATAGTAGTTATAGTAGTCATATTCAACAGTAGCAATAATAGAAGAAGTAATAGCAGAAGCAATGTGAGTAGTATTAGTATTAGTGATAGCAGTGGTGGTTTTGATAGTATTCACATTGTGCTTTTTTAGTCTAGTTGAAAATCCCCTCCTCATGTCAATATTATTTCAACTTAGTACTTTAAGGTACTCCTAGGATATGGCTGATGTGCCCTTTTGATAAGATGCTAGTGCATAGTATGTTTTGATTTGGCCCAACGCCCCCCCCCCAACAATCCCGGGAAATTCCACATCAAAGTCGTTATCCTTAGTAATAGTGGTGCTAATAGCATTAGTAGTAGTTCTGCTACTACTACTAGTAGTATGAGTGCACATAGAGTTCACTTTTATTAATTCAACATGTGATCCATCATGCAACATAAGCTTACATCGAAATAGTGTATTTCGATTTAGTTCCACACCCCCTCAATATTACTTGAAACGTAATGGCCTTAGATTTATTTGTACTAGTAATGGTGGTCCTAGTAGAAGAATTAGCAGCTGCAGTAGTAGTAGCTAGTAGAAGAATTAGCAGCTGCAGTAGTAGTAGCAGTAGTATATATATATATAGTAGTATATATATAGCATATATATATATAGTATATAGTATATATATATACAGTGCCTTTTTGTTTATTCAACATCCCCCATAACATGCCTTGAAAGTTTCAAGTTAACACCCTAGGCAATTCCTGTGACATTGCTGATACGCCGTATTGATTTAGTTCAGTATCCCTCAAAACATTCCCTGAAAGTTTCCTCTTCATACCTTTAGCTTTAGTTGTAGTAGTAGTTTTTGTAGCAATGGTAACAGTAGTAGTAGCAGTAGCACTAACAATAAAGGTAGCAGTAGCAGCAGTAGTAGTACTAAAAATAAAAATAGCTGTAGTAGGATACAAATATTGCCTTTTGGTTAGTTCAATTTGCCTTTTAGTTATTCAACAGTTATTCAAGTAGGGAGGGACGCGGATCCACCTTTTTACCAAAAATATTGTCTGCTCAAATTTTTGAGATAGCCATTTTGTTCATCATGGTTAAATGGCCTAATAAATATGCCTTTACATATAACATGACCCCCACAGCCCCAGGGGAAAGGTTTTTAAGTTACAAAATTGGCCCATTGTTTACCCATAGTATTTGTTATTGGGAAGCATTTATACATTTTAGGGCGGGAGGGGGATACATTTTCAACTGGAAGTTTTCCACGAGGAAATTTTCCTTTGGGAGGTAAGTATACAGGGGTTGAACCTGTCAGGCGAAACTATACACTAGGGGGAATTTGTAAGAATTCCTGTACAATATTCTTTGTATATGTCTTGCTTTCTCTTTTCCGCCTCAATTCTACGCGTGGAGTTGCTAAGGCTAATTATCCTGGGTAAATTTTCACCGGCATTGAATTGTCTAGAGGATATTTCCGTGGGGAGGGTGTTTCTTCGTGAAGTTAAGGCCAGATTTCCCTTTTTTAAAGAGCGATCAGAAATTAAGTAAGAATAAAAGTTATTTGAACTGAAAGTAAGGAGCAACGTTAAAACTCAAAATTATTGGAAATTATTACGTATATGAAAGGGGTTTCCACCTCCTCAACACTTCGCTCTCTACACTAAAGTTTGAAGTTTGTCCCAATTCCTTAAGAACAACTCCTGAAACACAAGGGTCGTTTAATTAGAACAATAAGAAGCTTTTTTTTTAAAGTACTAAAAAACTTTAGCGTAAAGAGTGAGGGGTTAAGGAGGAGGCAACCTTCTTCATATATGTAATAATTTCTGTTCGTCTTATTTATTAATGTTTCTCCTTACTTTTAGTTGAAAAAGCTGTTTTGTTATTTAATTCAACATCCAAAAGACAAATATTGCCGTTTGGTTACTTCGATACCATTAGCCTCAGTAATAGAGGTAATCGCAAGAGCAGTAGTAGTAGTATAATGCAAATAGTGTCTTTTTGTTAGTTCAACATCCCCCTCAACAGGTCCCGAAAGTTTACACTTATGCTCAAAAGCCACCGCTGAGATATTGTTGGAACACCCTTTTCACAACTTGTATGCACATACTTTGTTTTAATTTAGTCAAAAATTCCCTGAAATCTTCACCTTAATACACTGAGTCTCAGTTATAGTATTAGTCGTAGGTTTAGTAGTAGTATGCAGATAGCACCCTTAGTTTTTTTTAACATCCCCCTCAAAATACCCTGGAAATTTCAGCTTAATAGCTTCAGCAGTTCCTGGGACATTGCTGATACGATCGTTTAACAAATTACCCGTAAATAGTTTGTATAGATTTAGTTTAACATATTATTAACATTACCTGGAATTCTCCTTAAAAACCTTAGCTTTGATAGTAGCAGTAGCAGTACCAGCGGTAGTAATTGTAGTAGTAGTAGTAGTAGTAATAATAGTAGTAATAGAAGTAGTAGTAGTAGTAGTTGCAGTACAATTAGTAGTAGTGGCAGCAGAAAATAGTAGGAGTGGCAATATTGCCTATTGGTACGTTGAACATCCCCCTGAGCATTCCCATACGATTTGGCAACACATTGCCAAAGTTTCGAATTAATAACCTAAGCAGTTCCTGGGAAAGCAGTTCCTTTTTACAACCTAGACACAAATAGTTTGTTTCGATTTTGTTCAAAATGCTCACAACATTCTCTGAAATTCTCACCTTAATCCCTTTAGCTTTAGTAGTAGTAACAGCAGTAACAGTAGTAAAAGTGGAAGTAGAAAAGTAGTAGGAGTAGTATTAGTTGTAGTGGTGGAAGTATTTGTAACAGTAGTAGCATCAGTAAAAATAGTAGTAGTAATAGTAGCGGTGGTAGAAGTAGCAGTAATAGTCTGCACATATTGCCTTTTAGTCAGTTGAACATTCCTCACATTATGCTATGAAAGTTACAGCTTGTCCTAAGATGTTGCGGACCCCTTTGTTTGTAAATAGGTTTCTCGACCTAGTTCAACTCCCCCTTCAACATTCTTTGAAATTTTCCCTTTCACACCATTAGTTTTAGTAGCGGTCACAATAGAAGTAGCACTTGCAGTAAAAGTGATAGTAGTAGTAAAAGTAGTAGTAGCGTGCAAATGTTGTATTTTAGTCATGCCCTTAGTCGTTCACTGAAAGTTCCAACTTAATACCTGAAGCCATTGCTCAGATAATCCCTTTTGAAAATTGACATGGACATATTGCGTTTTGATTTAGTCCAACACTCCCCTTAAAATATCCTGAATGCTTCACCTGAATACCCTTGGTCTTTTCGGACACCAAAAGTCAAAGACGCTTTCCATTGCGATAGCAAATGCTATATGGAAACAAAGGGCGAATTGACTAACTTACAGCCCTTGCCCCGAAGGCTGTGTTGTGGTTAACATACCTAGAGGAGTAGTTATTTGATCTTTTAACTACACTGAATAGAAAGATTACCTCAAAATTTTAATCCTATGGACTTGAAGGAAAAAAGGTACGTGGAAGGGGGGCTGGCTGTTCTCCAATGGCTTTTGACCTTTTTAAAGGGCACTAAATCTTTCAATTCCTAATCAAAAGAGCCCCTTTTGAACTTTCAATGATAAGTAAATAATATAAAACTAAATAAATTATGCATTGCGGCCAATTCGCTCTTTACTTACATTGGGGCAGCTTAGGCAGTGCTATTGCGATGCCTAAGTAAAGGGTGAATATATTATATATGTATATATAGATAGATAGATATATATATATATATATATACATATACATATGGGTGACTATATATATATATATATATATATATATATATATATATATATATATATATATATATATATATATATATATATATATATATATATATATATATATATATATATATATATATATATATATATATATATATATATATATATGTATATATAGAAAGAACGTCAGGAGGGAAGGAGGGAATAGTCACCCTAGGATCACTTTTGACTCTTAAAAGGTGAATTAGAACTCTCATTTTCGAATCATTTGGGTCCCTTCCAAAGTTTATGCGACCACCTCTTCCATAAAAACATTGTACCCCCCGAGGCACAAGTTACAACCTTTCCCCTGGCTCTAGAGGGAGGGGTTCTATGTTGACAACGAAGTTTTTGTTGTTAGACTATTTCAAACAAACTGGGTATCTCAAAATTTTCATTTGATACATTTGTGAAAGAGGGTGTTTGTGTCAGGGAGGACTTAGATGTCCTCCGTTAACTTTTGACTCATAAAAAGGTAATTAAAAATCCAATCAAATGAGCCACCTTTGAAGTTTATACGACCACTCCTTACATAAGAACCTTATACACCTCTGGGCATAACTTGAAAACCCTTGCCCCGGGCCGTGGGGGATTTTGTCCACCTCGGACGTTTTGTTATCTGATATTTGATCTATTTAAAAAAAAACAGCTATTTCGAAATTAGTATAGGATGGATTTGGCGAAAAAAGGGCTAGGGGGCTAGTTGCAGTCTCTTTTGACTCTTAAAAAGGGAACTACAACTTCCAATTTCTTTTCAAATGAGCCACTTTCGAAGTTTGTACGACCACCCCTTACATACAAACCTTATACACCTTCGGGGCATAACTTAAAACTCTTACCCCAGGGCTGTGGGGGATTGTGTCAACCATGGAGTTTTTGTTATCTGATTTTTTGAACTATTTAAAAAAAATGGCTGTCTCAAAATTTTTAAGAACCAAATGTACCCCCAGAGGATAACTTACAACACCTGCCTCCGAACCCTGGGGGCTGCGTCGACACAGTTTTCCTATCTGACCTTTGAGCTATTTTTATTAAAATAGCTATATCAAAATTTTAATCAAATAGGTTTTGGGAAAAGGTCGTGGAGGGGCTAGTTGCCCCATAGTTCTACTTCACTTAAAAGTGAATTAGAACTTTCACTTTCCGATCAAATGAGCCCTCTCTGAAGCTTATGCGAAGATTCCTTTCATAAAACCCATACATGCCCCATTGATATAACTTACAACGCCCGCCCCCGGGTCCTGGGGGGTTGTGTCGACAACGGAGTTTATTTTATCTCTTCTTTCAACAATTTCAAAAAATGACTATCTCAAAATTTGTATCTAGTGAGAAAAAAGGGCTTGGGGGACCAGTTTCCCTCTAATCTCTTTTGACTCTTAAAAAGTGAACTAAAACCTTAAATATCCATTCAAATGAGCCTTCTATGAAGTTTATAAGAGCATCCCTTTCATAAGAACCACATACGCTCCCAGGACCTAACTTAATACACCTGCCCCCTAGGCCCTGGGGGTTGTGTTGACACGCAAGTTTTTGTTATCTAGTTTTTAACTATTTTTTTTAAGGGCTATCTCAAAAATTGAATCGGACAAGCTTGGGCAAAAAATACGTGGGGGGGGCAGTTGTCTTCTGATCTCTTTTGACTCTTAGAAAGTGATTTAAAACCTTCAGTTTCCAATCAAATGAGCCGTCTATGAAGTTTATGCAAGTATCCCTTCCATAAGAACCATATGCACATGCCCCCAAAGCATAACTTAGAACGCCTGCCCCCGGGCCCTGGGTTGTATTGACACTGGACTTTTTCTTATATGACCTTTGAACTATTTTTTAACAAACTGGCTATCTCAAAATTTTTATCGGATGGGTTTGGAGGAAAAGGGCTGGGGGGCTAGTTGCCCTCGGATCGGATAAAAACAGAACTAGAGCTTTCAATTTCCAAGCAAATGAGCCTTTTCTGAAGTTTTAACGACCTTTCCCTTCATAAGAGCCATATATGCCCCCAGGACACAACTTACTTGTTTCCAGGTCCTGGGGGTTGTGTCGAAACCCGAGTTTTTCTTATCTGATCTTTGAACTATTGCAAACAAAATGGTTGTCTCAAAATTTATATCTTAAAATGTATATCTTTAAAAGTGAACTATAACTTTTAATTTCCAATCAAATGAGCCCTCTCTGAAGTTTATACGAGCATCGCTTCCATAAGAACCATATTTACCTCCAGAGCATAACCTACAACACTTTCCTCCGGTCCTGGGAGGTTGTGTCGATTCCGGTGTCTTTGCTATATGGTCTTTGGACTATTTTTAACAAAAGGGCTATCTCAATGTCGTATCTGATGGGTTTGAGAAAAAGGGCGTGGAGGGGGGCCTAGCTGCCCTCCGATCTCTTTTGACTCTTAAAAAATGAACTATAACTTTACATTTGCAATCAAATGAACCCTCTCTGAAGTTTATACGAGCATCCCTGCCATAAGAGCCATATATGCCTCAAGGGCATAACCTATTGCGCCTTCTCCCGGGCTCTGGGGGGTTTTGTCGACACTAGAGTCTTTGTTGTAGGATCTTCGAACTATTTTTAACAAAATGACTTTCTCAACGTCGTATCTGATGGGTTTGATGAAAAAAGGGCGTGGAGGGGGGCCTAATTGCCCTCTGATCTCTTCTGATTCTTAAAAAATGAACTATATCTTTACGTTTGCAATCAAATGAGCCCTCTCTGAAATTTGTACGAGCTTCCCTTCCATTAAAACCCTACATGCCCCACGGCACAAGTTACAGCGCCTGCCCCCGGAGCCTGGTGGGTTGTGTCGATACCAGAGTTTTTGTTCTATGATCTTTGAACTATTTTTAAAAAATGGCTATCTCAAAATTTCTACCAGATGTATATGCGGTGAGCAAAAGGGCGTGGGGATCGGAGGGATAGTTGCCCTCCGATCACTTTTGACTCTTAAAGGGGACTAGAATTTCTAATTTCCGATCAAATGACCCCTTCCCAATTTATGCGATGACCCCTTCTATATGAACTGCCTCTGGGAAAAATAAATAAATAATAAAACATTGGAGCCGTATGACCTTTACTATAGGCAACGCTATAGCGTTGCCTCTGATAATACGTCAGTTGAAAAGGCCTCTGATAAGCTGAAAATGATCTCATACGATCCTGTTCATACAATCTAAGCTCTTTCCACGATTCTTTTGGTTATAATATGGCACTACTGGTGCGGTTTCCCATCACATTCATTATCCATGCGTATTCAAATTGACAGGGCAGAAGTGCACTGGTATAGCGCCCTGGCATATTGATACTGGTATATATATCCCTTAAAGGTTTTTTTACTGCTTCGGAAGGGAGCATCAGCTCCTTGAACCATATACATACATCCAATATGTATCAACTCCGATGTCTAACAATGCTTAGATATTGTTAGTCATTAAAAAGAAAAGCAGAGATTTTACCTGATAATACAATTAAGTAATAGCATTGACAAGATTTTCTTTTATTCATTTTTGATTTAGCTATTCTGATAAATTTAGTTTTGGTTGTTATGGAGATACAGTTCATAATTTTGTTAGTCTAATGGTATACAATACGATTTTGTATGTTTCTTCAATTGCTTCGGTTTTTTAAAACGATTGTTGAAGACTAAGTAATAAACAGTTTGAATTATCAGTAACTGATAATGAACTGTAAGTAGAAGCCACCTGTGCTAATAGTAAGCAAACTATATAAAAAGGAGTTTTAATAAAAATATAAAAACCAGAAACGTACAAACCGTAGAGTTAAAGTATGATCCAAGCGCTTTTTTGGGATTCTCCTAATATTTGTTGTTTCTTCCTTCTTTGACAAATAACCGGGCTATCATTAACAATTTTCTTGTTCCTGATATTTCTGTAAAATTGGAAGAACTACACAGAAAGCTTTCAAATGCCACTTTTATCTGTATTTCTCCGCACCATCACCTTATCAGGTTTTTCAGTCGTTATTTTTCCTCTATTTGTTTATTATGGCACTTGGTATTAACCAAGTGACATATAGTAATCGCCAATTCTGTCGGTCTGTCTGTCTGTCGGTCTGTTGGTCTGTCGGTCCCGGTTTTGCTACTTTAGGCACTACCAGGGAAGCTAGGACGATGAAATTCGGCAAGCGTATCAGGGACCGGATAAGATTAAACTAGAAATAGTTGTTTTCCCTATTTGACCATCTTGAGGGGGGAGTGGGGGCCGGTTAATTCGGAAAAAAATAGAAAAAATGAAGTATTTTTAACTTATGAGTGGGTTACTGGATCTTAATAAAATTTGCTGTTTGGAATGATATTGTGTCTCAGAGCTCTTATTTTAAATCCCGACCGGATCTGATGACATTAGGGAGAGTTGGAGGGGGGAAACCTAAAATCTTGGGAAACACTTAGAGTGGAGGGATCGGGATGAAACGTGATGGGAAAAATAAGCGCAAGTCCCAGATACATGATTGATATAATCTGAACTGATTCGCTCTCTTTGGGGTAGTTAGGGGAGGGGGAGCAATTCTTAAAAATTAGAAAAATGAGGTATTTTCAACTTACGAACGGGTGATCGGATCTCAATGAAATTTGATGTTTAGAAGGAAATCGTGTCTTAGAATTCTTAATTTAAATCCCGACCGGATCTGGTGACGAGGCGGGGAGTTGGGAGGGGGAAACCTAAAACTTGGAAAACACTTAGAGTGGAGGGATCGGGATGAAACTTGGTGGGAAAAATAAGCACAAGTCTTATATACATAATTGACATAACCGGGACGGATCTTTTCTGTTTTGGGGAGTGGGAGGGCTAGGGTTAATTCTGAAAAGTAGAAAAAATTAGGTATTTGTAACTTACGAAGGAGTGATCAAATCTCAATGAAATTTGGAAGGGTCTCAGAGCTCTTATTTTAAATCCCGACTGGATCTGGTGACATTGGGGGAATTGAGGGGGTGGCTAAAATCTTGGAAAACGCTTAGAGTGGAGGGATCGGGATGAAACTTGGTGGGAAAAATAAGCACAAGTCCTAGATACGTGATTGACATAATCGCAATGGATCCGTTCTCCTTGGGGGAGTTGGGGAGGGTTAAATTTCCACAAATTAGAAAAATGAGGTATTTTTAACTTACGAAGAAGTGATCGGATCTTAATGAAATTTGATGTTTGGAAGTATATCTTGTCTCAGAGCTCTTATTTTTAATCCTGACTGGATACGGTGACATTGGGGGGAATTGAGGGGGGACCTAAAATTTTGAAAACGCTTAGAGTGGAGGGATCGGGATGAAACTTGGTGGGAAAAATAAGCACAAGTCCTAGATACGTGATTGACATAACCGGGACTCATCCACTCTCTTTGGGGGAGTGGGGGCGAGGGTTAATTCTGAAAGATTAGAAAAATGAGGTACAGACAACGCGGAAAATTGGGCACAGACAACGCGGACCCCAGTTATTTCTCACCTGTTTCAAAGGCCACCTTTTCAAATGCACAATTTAAATACGTATTTAAAACGTTTTCCATGAATTTGATGAGCAGAAATGGAAGTCATTCAAAGAATCTATGTCAAAAGATAAGGATAAAATTGTAACTGAAATGTATGAAAAAATTCCTACCTATAAAGAACGGTATCGATAATTCAAAACGGCAAGGTAATCATTTTTGATATTATTCTAAAGTCGGGTGTTGAATATTTCGATAGCCTTGCAGACTCAAAGGACTGCATGTACATACACAGGCTCTTTGTTTGTTTTTTAGGGGGGGGGTGTGATTAACTTAAAAAACAACGAAAATTGGTTCTCTTAGTCTGTGGCCTTTTGAAAGAAAATTACTGGTATTTATGTATTATACCTAACACACTCAAGAAGTGTAGTTACGTAAATTTAAGAAGTAATTATAAAAATTAGAAAAAATGAGGTATTTTTAACTTACGAACGGGTGATCGAATCTCAAAGAAATTTGATATTTAGAAGGATAACGTGTCTCAAAGCTCTTATTTTAAATCCTGACCGGATCTGGTGACATTGAAGTGAGTTTGGGGTGGGGGAACCTAAAATCACGGAAAACGCTAAGATTGGAGGGACCGGGATGAAACTTGGTGGGAAAGTAAGCAGAAGTCTTAGATACGTGATATACATAATTGGAACGGATCCGCTCTGTTGGGGGGGGGGTGTAATTCTGAAAAATTAGAAAAAATGACGTATTTTTAACTTGCGAAGGAGTGACCGGATCTTCATGAAACTTCATATTTAGAAGGACCTCGTAACTCAGATCTCTTATTTTAAAAATCAACTTGATCCAGCGTCATTGGGGGGGGGGGCAGTTGGGGGGCACCCGAAATCTTAGAAAATACTTAAGGCGGAGAGATCAGGATGAAACTGGATGGGAAGAATAAAAACCTGTCTAAGATACTTGACTGACATAACCGGACTGGATCTGCTCTCTTTGGTGGAGTTTGGGGGGGGGGGTAATTTTGTAAGTAGAGGTATTTGTAACTTATGAAAGGGTGATCAGATCTTAATGAAATTTGATATTTAGAAGGATCTTGTGCTTTAAAGCTCTAATTTTAAATTCCAACCAGATCCTGTGACATTGGGGGGAGTTGGAGGGGAAACCGGAATTCTTGGAAAACCTGAAAATTGAGGTATTTTATCTTACTAATAGGTGAAAATGAAGTATTTTTAACTTACGAACGGTTGATCAGATCTTAATGAATTTTGATATTTAGAAGGACATCGTGACTCAGAGCTCTTATTTTAAATCCTGACCAGCATTAAGCTTCCGACTTTTCTTTTAAATTGATTCTAGAATTTTTGATTCTTAGAATTTTGTTAGAGCTCGTACCATATGTGCTCTTGACTCTTAGCTCTTCTTGACTCGTCACAAGTGCCATATGAGCTCTTAGCTCTTGTTTTTATCTTTTGTTACTCCAAGTTCTTTAGTATTGTAAGGAGTGGGTAAATATTAAATAATCGTAACAATAAATACAGATTGCTTCCATATTTCTCAACATTACTGATTTATTAAATTCTACAAGTTGTGAGTTTTTTTTGTTTATCCTTTCTTCTTTCCCCATCCTTTTTTATTTTTTCTCTTTGGTTTAGTATTAAGGGTTTCTCATGTGCTATTCTGTAACTGTTTTTCTTGTGATTTCTATTTTGATTTGGATTGTATTGCTTTATTTTTCTTTGTGTTATTCCACGTATTACACCTTTATATAGCGTAGGTAAAAAATAAATAATAATAATAATAATAATAATAACAATAATAATAATAATAATAATAATGATAAAATCATATTTTTATGGTGATTCCCAATATATAAAATTCAATAAGTTTCAAGTTGCCATCAAAAGCCAGAAACAAAAGAAAATTTGCGTGAGTTTTGAAAAAGTGAAAACCCCCCAAGAGAGCAAATGAATATTATGGAAATCACACAATCAACTTCAGCTCATAAGATAACCCTTTCGTAGAGCTTTCAAGCTCTCATTCGTAAAGATATTGAATTCTGCCATTATTTTTGAAAGAAGATCACTTACGGGGATTTATTTAATTTTTTTTCAGAGGTGATCATATTGAACAAATAGTTACAATTAAAATTTACAGTTACGAATTTCAAGTTGCAACATCGCTTTATTTATTTTATCAACCTCAAAGAATAAAATTAAACAAGAAACAATCAGACCACGGCCGTGTTCAGGATTTTTTTTTTTGGGGGGGGGGGCAAAACTGTAAATAGTACTACAAAGATTTGGTAATATGCTATTTTGTCGCCTTTCTACGAGTCAGGCGAACATTTAGAAGAAATCTGATTCAAACCACATATCCCTCCCTGGATACAGCCTTCAATTAAACATATTTCTTTCGCATACTTGGTGCGCATTTTGGAGATGGGAGGGGGTCTAATCATATAACCAACTGGCAGAAACAGAAAGAGTTGCATACTAAGTAAAGTTTAGGTGAAGCTTATCTGCAGGGCTTCCACTAGGCTACTCTATTGTCGAACTTTAATTTTTATATATTTTTGAGATCCCAGCTTTGATCCGGAAAACTCCGGCAACTCTTGCGTATTTATCACTTATTATGTTTGGATTTTCTTCCTATACCTGTCCTAGCAAGTGAATTTTGGGATTTTGTAAAATTTTGAGTGACAGCTCTGCTGTAACTTACTTCACATTTTCAAATTTTTCTTTATCAAATTTTTTCTTATTTTCATATAGGTTTTCCTCTTTACTACTTATGCGATAAAATGTTACAATAAAAATTGGCTCTGACGCACAGGGAAAAGGAATGTGTCTTCACTATTTTTCCAAAACAGAAAAATTATAAAACTTTAGGAAAAATTCAACTTCTGGGATGCTTGTCTAAGCAAAAGCCACCTTGATCTTAAAAAAACTGCTTTCATCTTTCCTCACATCTACGACACTTTAAAATTATTGCTATTTCACAGGTTAAAAAAAGAGAATGAAAAAAAAAGAAAAAATGTTACACACTCTATAAGGCTAAGTCAAGAGGGCCAAAATCGGACTGCCAAATAAGCAAAAACTGTTGGAGCTTAAAAATGTGCGTTTGTTTAAAGCCATTCACTGCATGAAAGCCAATTTCTTATCACATACTTTGCATATCGCGATTGAGATCCTCCCATATTGATTAATATATGCTGCTTCTTCCATGATTTAAGCATGCAAAGCAGCCAAAAATAGCAACAAAGCCACGGCCGTCAAAAAGCCATCGTATTTGCATAAATTAGCGCTATTGCATCGGTCTTCTTCACAAAAACACATGTGACCTTTTCCGCTACCTTCCAGCATGCATACGTGGTCCACCATGAAGAGGTTAATCTGTATGTCATCTGTACAAGTTCTTCTAAAGCGTTCATTCGCTGAAAAAGATAGTTTTAAATAGCTTCAGTTGCTAAATCTACATTGCTATAGAAAAAACGGAGATAACAGGTCCAGCGTAAATGCTGCTCGTTGAATATTTAACAGGTACGTACGCATAAAAAATGGGAGGGAAGAAATGAAGTCTCTCAAGGGGATGGTCAACAATATATATATATATATATATATATATATATATATATATATATATATATATATATATATATACTAACTGTTGGGGTGGCACTTCGCGCCACCCCAACACCTAGTTAGTGGGGCGCTTCGCGCCCCCCCCCCCAAGCCCCCCCGCGCGCGTAAGTCGTTACTCACCATATTAGTTACGCGCCATTGTAGTTGTGTCCCTGTGTCACACTTGTGAATATAGATAGATTTATATATGTGTTTCAAACTACGTAAAAATTGCGAATATACAACATTTTTGGCTTTCCCACTCCTGGGAGCTTTCCGTTTCCAATTGCCAGCAGTTGATCTGAAAATGTTTGACCAGAGTCATCGTTTTGCAATCGGACACGCATATTTGTAGTTAATTTTAATATTTTTACGTGTGCCCATAAATTAAAATTTTTCAGGCAAGCATTCATTTCGTCTGCAGGAGTTAAACTACGTAAAAATTGCGAATATACAACATTCTTGGCTTTCCCATTGTCTGTGCATATACAAAGCCGTATGTACTAATAATGACGTCATATGCAAACGATCTTTTTACAAACAAACAAACATGCATACAGACAACTCGTTTTTATATAGATAGATAGATAGATAGATACAATACAAATTAACTGCATAAAACTTGCGAATATACAACATTCTTCGCTGTCCAATTGTCGCTGCATATAAATAGATTGTCAGATTTACCGACCCTCGAACATGCAACGTACAATTGTCCATGGGAAAAACAATCAGTATTAAGATCTATACCACATTTTTCTAATGACTGACCTTGAGCTTTGTTAATGGTGATTGCAAATGCTAATCCAATTGGGAATTGCAATCTTTTAAATTGAAAAGGCAGATCCGTTGGAATCATGGGAATGCGAGGAATAAGAACAGCCTCACCCTCAAAAGGCCCTGTCAAGATTGTGGCCTCTATTAGGTTTTCCATTGTTTTTTTTTACGGCGAGTCGCGTGCCATTGCAAAGCTTTGGTGGGTTGATATTTCTTAAAAGTATCATTGGTACGCCTATTTTTAGTTGTAGCACGTGTGGTGGAAACCCTGAAAGATGTATGGAATTTAAAAATTCAGATGGATAATTAACCGCTTCATTGGGTTCCAAAATTGTGTCGACTGACTTGTAAAGGACTGCCTGGTCTCGAATCTTGGTCAAAACAATATTGTCGATTTCGTGGACGTCTATATATTTGGGTGCGAGAATCGCTCTTTCACTTAGCCATTTATTATTTTTATAATTTTTTAGAATATTCGGAAATACTTTTTCAATCAATTCATTTTTGGACGTCACTAAATTACAGAAATCAGCAGGTAGTTGTATACGTCCTGAAATTGAGTCTACTGGGAGCTTTCCGTTTCCAATTGCCAGCAATTGATCTGAAAATGTTTGACCAGAGTCATCGTTTTGCAATCAGACACACATATTTGTAGTTAATTTTAATATTTTTACGTGTGCCCAAACATTAGAATTTTTCAGGCAAGCAGCAGCTTCCTCGGGTGTTGCCATTGTAGGTTCTTCAGTCATTTTACAATTAGAAATTTCTCTTTCAACGGTCTTCTTACAATTAAAAATACCTTTGAACGATATTCTTAAATACCTGTGTCCTGGTCGTCATTTATATTCCCTGTGTCCCGGTCGTCATTTGTGGCCCGGTATCCCAGTCTGTAATGTCTCTTTGAGTGTCCCGGTCGTTATTTATATTCCCTCTGTCCCGGTCGTCATTTCCGGTCGTTATTTATATTCCCTCTGTCCCGGTCGTCATTTGTGTCCCGGTCTGTAATTTCTCTTTGAGTGTTTTTTCTTTTAAGTATTTTTTAGTTTTTTACATTTTTTCTTTTTTCAGTTTTCTTTTTCTTCTTTATTTTTCAGCTTCACTATGAAATACATATCGCCGAACCTTTGTTTTTTTAACTAAAATCTGGTAGGCATTGATGACCTTATCCAAGTAAAAATCCCAAACCCAATCATCATCGCTATCATTTTCAGTTTTGATATGTTTTGACTCTCGCTGTCCAGGTGGATCTTCATCTAACTGCACGGTTTTGCGTTCTTTAGCCTCAAGCCTGTTTCCTTGCTGTTCTTTTGATTCGTCGGCACGCTTTCTTTTCTGACTTTCTCTATCAGCAGCAAGTTTTTTGGCATAGACTCTTTGAGCATCTTCATCGGCTTTTGCCATTGTAGGTTCATCAGTCATTTTAAACTTAAACATTAATAGATTTCTACGTGAACATATATGTCTTAAATATCTTTAATGACGTCACCGTCATAGCAAAAATGACGACAACTAACTTCATGACGTCAGTCGACACAGAAACATGACGTCACCTGACAGACACACAGACAGACAACTTATTTTTATATATATAGATATATACTAGCTGCTGGGGTGGCGCTTCGCGCCACCCCAACACCTAGTTGGTGGGGCACTTCGTGCCCCCCCAAGCCCCCCACGCCCGTAAGTTGTTACGCGCCATATTAGTTACGCGCCATTGTAGTTGTGTCCCTGTGTCCCACCTGTGAATATAGATAGATTTATATATGTGTTTCAAACTACGTAAAAATTGCGAATATACAACATTCTTGGCTTTCCCATTGTCTGTGCATATACAAAGCCGTATGTACTAATAATGACGTCATATGCGAACGCTCTTTTTACAAACAAACAAACATGCATACACACAACTCGTTTTTATATAGATAGACAGATAGATAGATACAATACAAACTAACTGCGTAAAACTTGCGAGTATACAACATTCTTCGCTGTCCAATTGTCGCTGCATATAAATAGATTGTCAGGTTTACCCACCCTCGAACATGCAACGTACAATATTCCATGGGAAAACAATCAGTATTAAGATCTATACCACATTTTTCTAATGATTGACCTTGAGCTTTGTTAATGGTGATTGCAATTGCTAATCAAATTGGGAATTGCAATCTTTTAAATTGAAAAGGCAGATCCGTTGGAATCATGGGAATGCGAGGAATAAGAACAGCCTCACCCTCAAAAAGCCCTGTCAAGATTGTGGCCTCTATTAGGTTTTCCATTGTTTTTTTTACGGCAAGTCGCGTGCCATTGCGAAGCTTTGGTGGGTTGATATTTCTTAAAAGTATTATTGGTACGCCTATTTATAGTTGTAGCACGTGTGGTGGAAACCCTGAAAGATCCACGGAATTCAAAAATTCAGATGGATAATTAACCGCGTCATTTGGTTCCAAAACTGTGCCGACTGACTTTTAAAGGCCTGCCTGGTCTCGAATCTCGGTCAAAACAATATTGTTGATTTCGTGGACGTCTATATTTTTGGGTGCGAGAATCGCTCTTTCACTTAGCCATTTATAATATTTTAGAATATTCGGAAATACTTTTTCAATCAATTCATTTTTGGACGTCACTAAATTACAGAAATCAGCAGGTAGTTGTATACGTCCTGAAATTGAGTCTACTGTGAGCGCTTTCCGTTTCCAATTGCCAGCAATTGATCTGAAAATGTTTGACCAGAGTCATCGTTTTGCAATCGGACACGCATATTTGTAGTTAATTTTAATGTTTTTACGTGTGCCCATAAATTAGAATTTCAGGCAAGCATTCATTTCGTCTGCAGGAGTTAATCTAGGTATTATAGGTAATGTTTGCCTGAAATCTCCCGCAAGCAATATTAATGTGCTGCCAAAGGGTTTTGACTTCCCTCGCAAATCTTTGAAGCATTGATCCAGAGCCTTGAGCGATTTTTTGTGTGCCATTGTGCACTCATCCCAAATAATAAGTTTGCATTGCTGCAATACTTTACCCATCCCAGTTGATTTGGAAATATTTCACGTGGGAGTTTCTGTAGAATACAAATTCAGAGGCAATTTCAAGGCGGAATGAGCAGTTCTTCCACCAGGCAGCAATATTGCGGCTATTCCGGATGCCGCAATTGCCAACGCTATATCATTTTTTGATCGAATTGATGCCAAAATCAGTTTTATCACAAACGTTTTACCAGTACCTCCTGGCGCATCCAAAAAGAAAATTTCTCCAACGTTGTTATCGACACAATGCGTTATCGTATCATAAATGCATTCAATTCAGAATTTCTATCACTGATGAAGTACAATTGTAAAAATTTATGATTCTCGCCTGAGAATGGCACGCTTTCTTTTCTTTCTTTCTCTATCAGCCTCAAGCCTGTTTCCTTGCTGTTCTTTTGATTCCTCGGCACGCTTTCTTTTCTGACTTTCTCTATCAGCAGCAAGTTTTTTGGCATAGACTCTTTGAGCATCTTCCTCGGCTGATGCCATTGTAAGTTCATCAGTCATTTTAAAGTTAAACATTAATAGATTTCTACGTGAACGCATGTCTTAAATATCTTTAATGACGTCACCGTCATAACAAAAATCACGACAACTAACTTCATGACGTCAGTCAACACACAAACAAGACGTCACCTGACAAGACAAATCCACAGACAACTTATTTATATATATATAGATTGTCTCTGTGTGTGTGTGTGTGTGTGTCGAGTGACGTCATGTTTGTGTGTCGACTGACGTCATGTTTGTCGACTGACGAAATTACAGACCAAGACATCGGGACACAAATGAAGACCGGGATATAGGGAATATAAATGACGACCGAGACACTCAAAGAGAAAGCGACCGGGACACAAGGAATGTTCGATTAGCAATCACCATCAACAAAGCACCGGGACACAAATGACGACCGGGACACAGGGAATATAAATGACGACCAAGACACTCAAAGAGTAATTACAGACCGGGACACCGGAACACAAATGACGACCGGGACAAAAATGCCGACCGGGACACAGGGAATATAAATGACGACCGCGACACTCAAAGAGAAATTACAGACTGGGACACCGGGACACAAATGACGACCAGGACAAAGGGATACAACAACAACGGGGACGCCGGGGGGCACAGGGGGATATATAAATGACGACGGGGACACAGGGAATGTTCGATTAGCAATCACCATCAACAAAGCACTGGGACACAAATTACGACCGGGACACAGGGAAACAACAACAACGGGGACGCCAAGGGGCACAGGGGGATATATAAATGACGACGGGGACACGGGGAATGTTCTATTAGCAATCACCATCAACAAAGCTCAAGGGCAACCATTAGAATAATGAGGTATAAATCTGAATACAGATTGTTTTTCCCATAAACAATTATATCTTGCATGTTCAAGAGCCGGTAAACCTGACGATTTATTTATATGCACAGACAATGGGACAGCCAAGAATGTTGTATATTCGCAAGTTTTACGTAGTATATATATATATATATATATATATATATATATATATATATATATATATATATATATATATATATATATATATATATATATATATCTATATTCACAGGTGGGAAACAGGGACACAACTACAATGGCGCGTAACTAATATGTCGCTTAACGACTTACGCGCGCGGGGGGGCTTGGGGGGGGGGAGGCACGAAGCGCCACCCCAACATCTAGTATACATCTATATATATAAAAATAAGTTGTCTGTGGATGTGTGGGTCTGTCTGTCGGGTGACGTCATGTTTGTATGTTGACTGACGTCATGAAGTTAGCGGTCGTCATTTTTGTTATGACGGTGACGTCACTAAAGATATTTAAAACATGCGTTAAGACATGCGTAGAAATCTATTAATGTTTAACTGTAAAATGACTGATGAACTTACAATGGCAACAGCCGAGGAAGATGCTCAAAGAGTCTATGCCAAAAAACTTGCTGCTGATAGAGAAAGTAAGAAAAGAAAGCGTGCCGAGGAATCAAAAGAACAGCAAAGAAACAGGCTTGAGGCTGATAGAGAAAGAAAGAACAGAAAGCGTGCCGAGGAACTACCAGAGCAACGCGAAACCAGACTTGCTGCTAAAAGAGAAAGTGAAAAAAGAAGACGTGCCGAGGAACTACCAGAGCAACATGAAACCAGACTTGCTGCTAAAAGAAAAAGTGAAAAAAGAAGGCATGCCGAGGAACTACCGGAGCAACATGAAACCAGACTTGCTGCTAAAAGAGAAAGTGAAAAAAGAAGGCGTGCCGAGGAATCACAAGAACAGCAAGAAATCAGGCTTGCTGCTGATAGAGAAAGTAAGAAAAGAAAGCGTGCCGAGGAATCAGAGCAACCTGAAAGTTATCGCCTGGCATTCAGGTACAGCCCAGTCGATGATTACAGCTTAAGTAGTTGTGTTCAAATCGGGACTATGTCTAAAATTTGTTCCTATTGCAAGGCCTTGAAATTCAATGGTGAAACAATGGGAATGTGTTGCACCTCAGGAAAAGTTAAACTTCCTCTATTGGCTGCACCACCAGAGCCATTGAAGACTTTTCTTACTGGAACTACGTCAGAATCTAAGCGTTTTTTGTCACAAATCAGAAAATATAACTCATGTTTCCAAATGACGTCGTTTGGAGCCCAAATCGAAAAGACCAATGCTTGAAAGATTTGTGAGGGAAGTCGAAACTCTTTGGCAGCACATTAATATCGCTTGTGGGAGATTTCAGGCAAGCATTACCTATAATAACTAGATCAACTCCTGCAGACGAAATGAATGCTTGCCTGAAAAATTCTAATTTATGGGCACACGTAAAAACATTAAAATTAACTACAAATATGCGTGTCCGATTGCAAAACGAAGACTCTGGTCAAACATTTTTGACCAAAGGAAATAACCTCAAAGGTTATTTCCTTTGAGGGTATTACCGTAAGTGTTTCAAGGAAAAAAATAAGTTTTTATTCTTTTACAGATTCCCAAGAACGTTTTCAATCTACTGATTAACAGTCTAATGATCGATTTTTATAGCATAGGGGCAACAAACATCCTGCTAATGGACACTATTACCACCATCTTCTCCGTAAGTACATTTCAAGGGGTAACTTTGTAATGACTCTGGTGTAAAGGAGGCAACTAACCCCAGTTTATGGGATAATTTCTGATCCTTGAACTTTTAGCTTGTATTATGGGTAATTTGCCCCCAAGTAAGGAATAATTTCAGGCTCTTAAATCCTTAGGCGGTAGTGTGGAGTTTCCGTGTCCAACAGGTACTCTGCCCCCTCAAGAAATTTTCAGGCAAATATTATATTCTCCTTCAGCATCATATAAATTTCTTTTCAGTATGAAATCGAAATTGTTTCAAGGGGGCAGTAAGCTGTTTTAATTTTTCTAGGTTCTTATACCAGCATTATCAACTGAAACTACATTCAGGTTCAGGACATAGAGACCTCATTACATTCAGGTCATAGAGACATTAGCCGACGCCATTTCGCGACAGTCTCTGTATAGGGCCATGGAAAGTGAACGTTAGAGAGGCTAAGTCCGAGGATTAACCCAATTAATATAGCTTCCCAATTTTTATTTAGACGATTTTGTAAGGGATCTTGGTCTGGATGCAGTTTTTTTGGACCGCCTTTTAGAGCAAGTGCCACCTAGCTAGGTTACGAGGTTATTAAGAGAGCAGGTGCCTATCCCTCACAGTAACCTTGATGTTGGGAAAGCAGGGCAAATTAATGCAAGTTCAGTCCCTTTTTTACAAGATTTTTATTTAGCTGACACCACATTGCGTAATGTTTATGATTTTAGAGCTGAGTTTGGAAATCCGTTAAATACTTTTACAAGTGGTAGTATCCATACGGATGAAGTTAACACAGTCCCTTCCTATGTTTGCAATATTCGAGCGCTTCTTGAAAAACTAACTAGGGAGGGGTTATGGACAGAATAAAATCATCCATCGGTCAAAACATATTTTGTTTCAAATTAAAAGTCCAGATAGTTGTACTGACATTACCTGCAAACGTGTGTGGGTGGGAATCCAAGTGGGTGGGAAGTATTTATTATAGGGTAGAAAATTATAATGAGATGAGAAGTGGATCAATGGTATTATTTATAGAAAGGTTAGATAAGTGCTACTAACCTTAGAAAGAATTCAGTTTTAAGTTCTGGATGGGGAAGGAGGTGTGTAAAGTATAATGCAGATTCGAAGGGTTTTAAGTGAGTACAGCGCTTTCGTTTTAATACGGGTTTGGAATGCTTCAAGTACAGGAACCTTATAGCAGAATATAAACCCCAGTAAAAGCAAGCTAATAAGATACTTTTGGAGGATTTGGCAGCTAATGGGGATTGAAAGGGGTCAGTGCTTCTGAAAGTAGATTTTAACTCATTCTTAAGAGGACTAATGAGCATTTAAAAATTGGTGTTTCTGTGGTACACTACAATACAGAATGTGAAGAGGTGCAACTTAAAGATAAAAATGGTATATTATTTTTGGCGAGGTTTCCGTCCATTGAATCAGTGAAACTTTGGGTGTGGCTTCTTTGCGAACCTGCCAGCAAACCGATGCAATTGGAAATTTCCTTCAAAAACAAACATTAGTCGGGTTTAAGTCAAGGAAAAACTATATTTAGCGACATTATTGTCCAAAATGTTTTCAAGATTCTACACCAAATTAAAAATAAAATAACCCTTAAGGCACTGTAACCGTTATGGTTAACAGTCGGTTAAGATGGTTTTGGATGATACTACCATTTTGTGTTTTCAGAATTTACAAATTTGCTCTTGCAAAGTGACAAGGTGGAATTGGATATACAAGCTAAGATCATGGACGTGTACGATTCATCAAACTTGAATCGATTTACACAATATGAAGGCATTGTCGTCTCTTACGCCCATGTGGAAAGAGATGCCAGTAATACCAAGTAATTTAGTAGAGGTATTTAAGACTCTAGGTGGGAGAAATTGTGTGCGCGCAGCTATGGTTATACCTATTAAAACAGCAAATAAGTGCAAATAAGTCAATTTCACGGCTGCACAACGTAAATCATTTCGTGAGTATATCACCAGAGGACGAGTTAGATATTAAAAATAAAGGAATGTGTTGGGTTTGTAATGAAAAATTTGTTTAGGGTAGTAGGGAAATACTAGTGAGTGACTATGATCATTTAAGTAATCCCATTTTATAAGGCGACGTAATTTTCGTGGACTGGTTCATAAGTCTTGTAATTTAAACCTTAAGCAGCAATATTTTATACGAGTTTAAATGCACTTTTGCAACTATGATTTGAATTTCATACTACCAGTGCTGGCACATTTGCAGAAAAGTGAAATTGTAGATGGAGCATGGATAGACGAGTCTTTTTCATATAAGATCTTACCAAAATCATCTGAGAAGTTGCTGCTCTTAGGATTCAAATGGTAAACAGTTAAAAATGGTAATCCATACTTGAATAAAATCCGATTTTTAGATTTGTAGAGTATTTTTCCTAAATCCTTAATTCAATCAATTCAAGTAAAAACAGCGATGATTTTAATACTTTTCTCCTCCGTTAACAGCACTTTGCAGATGAAGAAATGTAAGATTTTTAAAGAGCAAGTGCACATGCCTGTAGTCGTACTACAACTTTACCTAAAGTCTACGTGAAGAAAAATTGCCACCCATTGAAGCGTCTATTAATTTACTTTACGAGCGTTAATGCACCACTGCCGTCTATGAATTTTCTAAAAAAGCTAGGGCCAAGGGATGATGCTAAAATGGCAAGGATTACTGTAAAAAGTACCTGGCAAGTGATGTATTGACATTGTTGGATATTGTCCCTTGAAACACGGTCAGAATTTAAAAGGAATTGGGGTTAGACTTGGAGTAATATTTTTCAACTCCTAATCTGGTGATGGATTTAACTCTTAAAATCAGTATACAAAATAGGTATGATTACTGACATGGCTCAGCATCTATTTATAGAGAGGCCAATAAGCAAAGGGCATGCTTTCCACGGAAATTGTATTTTCGAAACCGATCCGACTGGACAACGCACTGGTGAAAATTAAATTGTGTTTTTTGGATATGAACTCCATTTATCAGTTGGCAATATTTGACTACTGTTTACCGTATGGGAATGACAACTTGCTGGACAAATCTTGTGATCCAAGTCCCTCTGACATCGCCACTCTTGGGGAGAACAGACCGCAAGGATGTTTTTTTTTTAAATCAATGGTGAAATACCAGTGGAAATCATGACTCGGTAAAGGATTTTCGACTTCCCGTGCATAAATAGACCCCTATATAGATAGAGTCCCTATAATATTTCATTGGTAGAATATAGGGGTAGGCACTGAACACCTTCAAAACGAAAAATTATTGCCGAATTTCATCCGAAACAATATATTGACGCACGCTACGTCCTTTTTCGGCGAATGCTGGCCAACGGCTTAAAGATCAGAAAGATACATAAAGCCCTCCAGTTTGATCAGAAGTCATATATGAAGACCTTTGTGGAAACCTTTGTTAGTAAACGATTCGTGGCAAAACGGTGGTTGAAAAAGAAATTTTTTAAATTACTTAAATTCAGCCTTTGGTAAAATGTACAAGATTGTACGCCACAGGAGTTATCCTGACGTTTTAACTGACCCAAAAAATGTGTCCAAAGCATTGTGAAGTCAAATTTCACATCGTTCGTGATCATAGACTTCGATATGGTCATTTTAAATAGTGAAAAAAGAACTGTGATTTTCAATAAAATATTGCCGTTGGTAGTGCAACTTCAAAAATGTCCAAGAAACTCGTGTTGGAATTTTAATTGAACCATGTAAGTTCCAATGGCCGGAGAAGGGATAAGTTCAAGCTTACTATGGGGATACCGATTCACTATTTTCAAAAAATAAAACAGAAAACTTATTACAGGATTTGGAAAGTGGTGAGCACATTAACTCTCGAATGGACCATACCGATCGGACAAGTTCATATGTTGGAGCTAGTGAAGCGACAGACCCCATTTAAAAAATTATAATTAAAACCCAACACTTGGAGTGAATTGATTTTGATTTTTTTGTTGGTCTAAAGGGGTACTTTGTGCAAACACACAATGAGGAAATCAAAAAGTCTGTATTAGAGTGCCTAAATACTGTGTAAAGGGAAATTTCTACAGGATTGTTTATAGAAACTGTGTAGAGAAAAATTTTGTTCTCATACCGGTTGTCATTTTATTCGCTCTTTGAAGTTCAAAACTATACAGTTAGAGTTTATCGGACTAAGTTTCCATGCCCTTGGATGGTGTGAAGATACTATTAAACGGCCATCTCCTTGTCTCAGATCAAGTTATATTTGTAGAATATAGACACTAAGACACTAAGACACTATAGAATAAGCAAAATTGATTTTGCTTCAAAATGCCCTTTGACGTGTCGATAGGTATAACACTACTATGAGAGACTGCTCAGAAAATATGTCATTCATCACACTCAACCACTCAAAATTCTTAAACCTTGAAACCACCAAAAAAGAAGATTTATCTAAAGCTTTATCAAGTGTTGCAAACCGATTACTTCATTCGTATCCTGAGCAATATAAAAGACTCTTGATATGTCTCCCTAAAAATGAATATGTGGAAAATGATGACAAAAAGGAGGGAGTTATAATCAACGGCAAGATCTACAATTTAATTGATTTGGTATCACATTTGATTACAAATCATAGAAGACTTGAATCATTAGATACCCATTTTTATAAATTTTGAAACTCGTCAAGCTTTCGAAATAGTGTTACTGGGAATAAACATATCTTAAATTGATTAAAGGAAAACGGTAAAATATCAAAAGATGTTTTTAACCGTTATCGAAAATAAATTAGCACACCAAGCGGTGATGCTGATTCAAAAGGTACCAAACGAAGGCTTGTTAATAACGAAGCATCACCTATTAGTAAAACATGGTTACTATAAAAATTTTATCGGGAGCAACTGCTCTATGAAAACGTACAGTTTTCAAAGTTATTCTAGTTAAGACTATTTCATGGAAATGACTTCCACATTTATAAATTTGCATGTTATTGGTTTAGCCAAGGATTTATCCTTTAAAATTTTTCGTTACACAATTTGTTTAGACAAATAAGTGTCTGTGAAAATGGGATGCTGGCGAGCACAAGCAAGACTCTATCAAACTGTGTGAGTTTTATGCAATTCATTTTCGTGACTCCAAAGTCCTATAAGTAATTGAGAAGTTTAGCTATTGGAGATGAATATAGGACAGACACTGATAGTACCAATATTCTTAGAGAGGCAATAACCAGTAATTTACAATTGGATGAGTAAATAAATTATAAAACATTTAATATACCTCAATGGTTGCCTCCAAATTTTAAGATTGATAAAAAGCTACAAATTCCTCATTCAATTTTATTTTGCGAAAAGTGCTTGCAACTACACCTGATCCAATAGTCTCCATCACCATTGCAATACTCCTTGTTCAGAAACAACAGGTCATGAGTTTTATTGCTTTTCCAATGGGAAAATTAAGATTTAATGAAAATAATATCAAATTTCTTGTTCTGCATAAAATCACAAATCAACGACATAATACAACAGGCTCACGTACCTTCTTTGACTCGTCCTTTATCAGTGGCGAAATTCCTTCAAAACTTCCTTTGGCTTTTGTAAAAAGTACTAGTGCAATTGGAACATGAGTAAATTCTCATAGAAATTTAAAATATCTGGACTTTCATCTCTTGTGTGTAAGGTAAATGGAATTACACTCTGTGTTTATACTTTTATAAATCTTAAAGGACCCATTATTAATTGACAATAGCCGATCCAATGTTTGCAAAAACTCATGCTATCAGTGTACTGGGTTCGTCTCGTACTAATGATATGAGTATTGTCGAGACAGGAATAGTACGTTTAAAGTATACCTTTTCCAAATCGTTGAAGGAGAAAATAGCGTTAATCTCATGAAATCAATATGAAGCCTATTGAGAAATTATCCCCGGTGGCAGTGTTCTATTAGACTTAGCACCATGAACACAAATCAAATAATCAATGATTCATGATATCTTGGGTGTAATTACAGTGAATTACTCAGCATTTATGTAGACAATCCTTGTATGAATGGTTTTCTGGTTGAAAATACTCTTTTCTACATGTATAATAAAAGTTTCAGTGCCCTAGAAGTGAATTTATAAACTCGACCATACCAGTCTTTTAAAAACAAACTGAAATCATGTTTAGGGTTTTTTAGAATCATACCAGGTTAAGTATTTGCTCGTTGATCACATATATCATAGTGACAATTGGAGCATAGGAAACCTTTAGTGTGAGAGTTACATACATCGTCAAGAAAGGAACTACAATGTTTAATTTGCACTATATACTCTCTATGCAATTTGCATGGATTGCATAATCTACAATCTCCATTATAGTTATCAACAATAGTACAATTCTTACAGGATGACCAGATGCCCAATATATACAAACATAAAGGACATGTGTAATTTATTTTTCAGTCTTGAGAATCTCACTTCCAAAAATGACGTTACACATCAAATCCATTAAACCATTTAATCCATCAAATCCATTAAATCCATTGAGATAGGATTTACTTTAATGTTGACTTATTTGTTGTTTGAACCTAGGTAATATTCAAAAAAAAATCTACAATACCATTTTGTTTTGTTTCGGTTATTATGTAAATAAAATGAGTAAGGGTATCCGTCCCACGACGCATAAATTTCATATAAACGTCCAAAGATGGATAATAATGTTTCGTTATATCTTTAAGCTTGCTTTAAGAGCATGTTTTTCATTGAAGAGATAACTCCTGAAAATCATCTTTTAAAATAAATCATTTTTCCATATGAGTTTTGTTTCTTAAAACAAATAATTTTAATCTTTTCACTCTTACTGCTGATTAAAGACTAATAAAGAATTTTGTTTCTGTCTACCTTCTTATGACTAGTAAAATATGCAACAACGAGAACATTTTCTAGAACGTAACAAACCTACTTTTTTATATATTGATCCAGATCATTGTCTTCAATATATTTAAGTAACACACTTAATACGTCAAGCGATCTTTGTATATGCATTATATTCACGTTTTGCTGCAAAACACAAACGATCTTCCAACTTGAACTTACACAGTATTAATAAGCATATTGCAAACATCTCGTTCTGTTTTAGGGTTAGCCGACAACCCATTGTTATTTGTACTGCTACACAAGGTACTTTGGGATTCATTTCCCCTTTGCTAGGGCAATTCAAGTTTCAGTAGTCTAAAAGCATCCATTACTAAAGAATATGCCAGGAATACTATCCTCGATGTTCAAACACTGAAATCTTTCAAAAGTGTGGTACGTGAACCGTTAGATATAACGAGTTACATGTAGTTGAAATTCAAAACCTAACAAAAAAATTTTCAAATGGGGATAATTCATTTTAATAAACACTGAAGACACCAGTAGAATGACAACAGCCTGTTTTTGCAGGATTGTGAAGGTCCACCAGAACCAAATAAGTCATGTGAGATTGCGTCACTCTAAAAAAAGGCAAACAATTACGTAACAAGCAACTCTCTATAGTAGTACGTAGCCCCCAGGTTTACATAATAATATATTGAAGAAAAAATCTGTTCAAGTAAACAAACAATTCCTTTACACAACATGCAAGTGTATTATAGTATTACTTAAGATCTAGGTGCGTGTAATAGTCATGAGGGATTGGTAACTTCAGGAGCGTAGCCTCTATGGGTGTTCTTAAACCTGAAGATACGTCACTACTGACGGGCTAAACAATATACCAAGCCATTTAACTTTTACATAGCAAGGTAATGAAACTAAACCAAGGCCTTGGGGAAATGCAGAAAGTTTACTATCAAGGCACAACAATTCACACTTATTCATGTTAGAGACAATAATATAACCGATTAGAGACAACAACTTCCAGATCATGGGAGATAAATCACCTCACTGTCTCACTCCTTTTCTAATAGCTATCGGATCGGAGATACCCGCCATCCACTTAATGTGCGCATACGAAATCTCAAACCAATATAGCAAATAACTGAATAATTGGCACCGAAAAAAGCAAGGGAATACATGGCCTGGGAATGATCAACATTGTCGAGATCCCCAGAAATGTCTACTGTTAGCAATACATTAAGCACTTCTGAGCAAAAGCTTCCTTCAGCAACCAGCTACGTACATGGTACACCTGAGAGCAGCCAACCCCTTTTTTAAAACCTAGTTTCGAGTTAAAAACTCGTTTCTACAGAGAACACCAGAGTATCAGAGAAATTGAATCAGTTTCAAGCGAACTTTGGACTGAACTAAGCATCGGCACTGTTTCTGTTTTTGAGAAAAACAGAAACAGAAAAAAACAGTTAGAAAAAAAACAGAACAGAAACAGAAACAGGTCAAACAAAAACAGGTGACCTGTTTCTGTAATCTATTCTGTTTTTTGAAAAAACAGAAAACAGCTGTTTTTTTAAAAAAAACAGCTGTTTTAACAGCTGTTTTTCCTGTTTTTTCCTTACTTCTTCTATTTCTAATAGGAAAGAAAACATCTTCTTGTTAAATCCTTGTAGTCACATACAAAAGATGAGCAACTTCGTGTAATTCAACACACTAGCGTATTTTTAGGGGGGGGGGGCGAAATTTGTCATAAAATGTGTCCAATCGGGTGATACCAACGCTATATTCCTTTCAAGCTTAAATGTCATTTATAATTGGCAATTTACCCTAGTTGCTCTTAGACCGTTGCTTTAGCGGTAAACCATTGCTCAAAGCATATACCAACACTATATTCACCGCTTAAAGCACGGATGCTTTCAAGCCGAGGCTACTTAGACCGCTGCTTGCTAATATATACCAGACAGACACAGAGTCATCCCATCTAGCTTATGTCCACCGCTTAAGTTAGAGGCTATTTAAACCGTCGCTATAGCGGTAACCCATTGCTCTAAGCAAATACCAACGCTCTATAACGCTCTATGGTTAGACCATTGCTCAAGTGGTAATAACCCTCCGCTACACACATACCAAGGTGTCTAGGTTCACCGCTTAAAGTACGGATGCCTTCAAGCCGTGGCTTGTTGGACCGCTGTTCTAGCGGTAACCCATTGCTCTAAGTAAATACCAACGCTATATTCCTCTTTTATATAGGGTTTCATTGAGCCCATGTTTGCCGCTTAAAGCACGAATCCTTAAAGCCGTCAATGGTTAGACCGTTGCTCAAGCGGTAATAGCCATCCGCTACACATATCAAACAGTTCGTGGTAACGAACTGTAGTAAGGAGCGATCCGGCTCAATATAAAAAATTGAGTTTTGATATCAATAGCTACATCAAAAGAATCGCATTTTAATGCTGATTTTAAATATATAAGTTTCATCAAGTTTAGTCTTATCCATTAAAAGTTACGAGCCTGAGAAAATTTGCCTTATTTAGGAAAATAGGGGGAAACACCCCCTAAAAGTCGTAGGATCTTAACGAAAATGACACCATCAGATTCAGCGTATCAGAGAACCCTATTGTAGAAGTTTCAAGCTCCTATCTAAGAAAATGTGGAATTTTGCATTTTTTGCCAGAAGACAAATCACGGGTGCGTGTTTATTTTTTTGTTTTTTTGTTGTTTTTTTTTCCCAGGGGTCATCGTATCGACCAAGTGGTCCTAGAACGTCACAAGAGGGCTCATTCTAACGGAAATGAAAAGTTCTAGTGCCCTTTTTAAGTGACCAAAAAAATTGGAGGGCATCTAGGCCCCCTCCCACGCCCATTTTTTTCCCAAAGTCAACGGATCAAAATTTTGAGATAGCCATTTTGTTTAGCATAGTCGAAAATCATAATAACTATGTTTTTGGGGAAGACTTACTCCCCCACAGTCCCTGGGGGAGGGGTTGCAAGTTACAAACTTCAACCAGTGTTTACATATAATAATGGTTATTGGGAAGTGTACAGACGTTTTCAGGGGTATTTTTTTGGTTTTGGGGGTAGGGTTAAGGGAGGGGGCTATGTGGGAGGATCTTTCCTTGGAGAAATATGCCATGGGGGAAAAAATTCAATGAAAAGGGCGCAGGACGAATCTGGTCACGTTAGAAAAAAACGTCAAATTAAGAGCTTAATATACAATGCTGGGTGTTCGGAGCCTCTCTATTATGGAGTATAATTTGAAAATAACACAACTATACGAGTGATAAAACATATATACCACAACCATAACTCAACTAGCGAAAGAACTGCTAAGAGATAACACAACTATAAAGCGAAAACAGGTGAAAACTAACGGGAAAATAAACGAACTAATAGGTGGAAGGGGCCCAGAGAAAAAATATAATCCTTTTTCAATTTTGAGCCTAACTTCTGCAAAGGATTAATAATGTCAGAAGCCCCGAAATACCGAATTATTTTCTTTTCAAACAGTTCGTGGTAAGGAACTGTAGAAAGGGGCGACCCGGCTCAATAGTAAACGAAACTCTAAAAATCGGAATTTTGATGCTAAAAGATACATCAAAAGAATCGAATTTTTACGCTGATTCTAAATATATAAGTTTCAATTAATTTTGTCTTTGTCATCAAAAGTTATTTGCCCTGAGAAAATTTGCCCTATTTTGGAAAAAAGGGGGAAACATCCCCTAACAGTCATAGAATCTTAACGAAAATCACACTATCGCATTCGGTATATCAGAGAACTCTCTAGCAAAAATTTCAAGCTCCTATCTAAAAAATGTGGAATTTTGTATTTTTTGCCAGAAGGACAAATCACGGGTGCGTGTTTATTTGTTTTTTTTTTTTCCCAGGGGTCATCTTATCGACCAAGTGGTCCTAGAATGTCGTGAGAGGGCTCATTGTAACGGAAATGAAAAGTTCCAGTGCCCTTTTTAAGTGACCAAAAAAATTGGAGGGCAAATAGGCCCCCTCCCATGCTCATTTTTTCCAAAAGTCAACAGATTAAAATTTTAAGATAGCCATTTTGTTCAGCATAGTCGAAAACCATAATAACTATGTCTTTGGGAATGACTTACTCCCCCACAATCCCTGAGGGAGGGGCTGCAAGTTACAAACTTTGACCAGTGTTTACATATAGTAATGGTTATTGGGAAGTGTTCAGACGTTTTCATGTTTTTTTTTGGTTTGAGGGGGTGGGGTTGATGGGAGAGGGCCTTGTGGGAGGATCTTTCCTTTGAGGAATATGTCACGGGGGAAGAAAAATTCAATGAAAAGGGCGCAGGATTTTCTAGCACTACTATAAAAAAAAACAATGAAAAATAAACATGAAAACGTTTTTTCAAATGAAAGTAAGGAATAGCATTGAAATTTAAAACAAACAGAGATTATTACGCATATGAGGGGTTCTAAAATTACTTTAGCATAAAGAGCGAGGTATTTAGGAGGAGATAAATACCTCGCTCTTTATGCTAAAATATTTTTAGTGATTTCAACTATTTATTCTTCGGCCTATTTGATTCAGGGGTCATTCTTAAAGAATTGGGACAAAACTTACGATTTAGTGTAAAGAGCAAGGTATTAACGAGGGTACAAACCCCCTCGTACACATAATAAAAATATAAGAATATAAAAGTTTGTTACGTAAGTTAATTCTTAAGTTACGTATATTTTTACTAATAAAAGCGTTCGTTGAATATTAAAAGTTCTAGTAGCCTTTTTAAGTAACCGAAAAATTGGAGGGCAGCTAGGCCTCCTTCCCCACCCCTTATTTCTCAAAATCGTCTGATCAAAACTAAGAGAAAGCCATTTAGCCAAAAAAAATTAATATACTAATTTCATTTCAATAATTTATGTGCGGAAAGCCAAAATCAAACATGCATTAATTCAAAAACGTTCAGAAATTAAATAAAAAAAACTAGTTTTTTTAACTGAAAGTAAGGAGCGACATTAAAACTTAAAACGAACAGAAATTACTCCGTATATGAAATGGGTTGTCCCCTCCGCAGTCCCACGCTCTTTACGCTAAAGTTTTTAATTGTTTTAAAAAGTAGAATTGTGGCAAAGAGTCAAACTTTAGCGTAAAGAGCGAGGGACTGCGGAGGGGACAACCCATTTCATATACGGAGTAATTTCTGTTCGTTTTAAGTTTTAATGTCGCTCCTTACTTTCAGTTAAAAAAACTAGTTTTTTTTATTTAATACCAACAGTAGAGACATTGTCATATGGGGTTCCCATCTAGCCCATGTCCACTGTATAGCGTTCAAGCTTCTCTCTCTTTCTCTATCTCTCTCTTTCGCTCAGATTTACCCCGCCGTGAATTAGCATGAGAGGTTGACTCTAGTTGAGCATTGTGGAGTGACATGCATGAGAGGAAAATTTTCAAGTAGTCAACCCGTAGTCAACGGGTTGACTCTATTTCGGCATTGTCAAGGGACATGCATGCACGGAGAGGTGTAGCATAAAAGGGGGACAGTCACAACGGCAATCAAAGGGGTAAAATTAACCTTGACTGGGTTGCCCACTTAATTGGACAATCGGTCTTAGCTTTTTTCTACAATTGGCCATGACTTTGACTTTTCCCACAACTATTCCCTTTTTGTTGAAATTCAAAAATCAACGGTATCATGGTATCATGCCCGCTAGATGTGCGTTTCGGTACGGTAGGTACGAGTAGGTATCATGCGTTTCGGTATCATGTCCGCTAGATAGCGCGGTATTTGAAAAAAAAAAAAAACAGAAAAAAAAACAGAAAACAGATAAAAAAAAAACAGAAACGGAAAAAAACAGATGAAAAAAAAAACAGAACAGAAACAGAAACAGGTAAAACAAAAACAGGTAGCCTGTTTCTGTTTTCTGTTCTGTTTTTTGTAAAAACAGAAACAGAAACAGGCAGAAACAGGCAAGAAAAAACAGAAACAGAAACAGAAAACAGAAACAGTGCCGATGCATAGACTGAACCAAAACCATCCTCGGAGGGAATTATGCAAAATAAAAAGTAAATTACAATTTTCTATTTCTTTACTGGTTTGGTCCTGATAATCTGAAGACGCTTCCATCAGAGGTAAATAAATTATTTGACCAATTGATTTCATGTTCACACGAGGAAGAACAATTCGGAGATAAGAGGTCAACACAAATTATTTTCTCCAAGATTGGAGACAAGAGTTATTCAGACCAAATCAAATGCCAGGCTCGTATTGGGCAAATGGGAAGGTATAGATAAGACACCGACAATTGACGGGAATTAAATGCTTCACATAAATTAAAAAGCTGTACTGGTTCCAATTGTCGTCAGCTAAACATCGGCAGATACTTTTAAAGTGACAATTAACATCTTGGTGAATAAACTGAGATCGTGAACTAAATTATTTGCATCGTTCAATAATAATAATTACCCTTCAGATTGGCAAAAAATAAAATTTCTTACATCTTCCCTGGTTTTGTACCATTTTGACACAACATCCTTTACAAGATTTTAATGGTGGTTGATCCTTTGGTGCAACGGTAAAGTTGAAAGGATCACGACACCTGTCATCGTGAAGACTGTCGCAGTCGTAGCAGTCAATAATGCGATCTTCTAAAATAAAAGAATGATTATAAGCATAGGGAGGGAAGGACAAAGTGACGAAGACTCAGGAGACGAGTCTAAAGAGGTATTTAATGCTTCATAGTAAACCAACATATCTAGATACCCGAGTTTCGGTAATTCCTAACATTTTCCTTTTGAAAGTTTCATAAAGGTATAAAAGGATGAAAATTTCATGGACAGTTTCTCGTCATGGTATATATCTGACATCTCTCCCTTTTACTAATGTGCCATTAGCTGTACTTCTAACTTTGAATTGTTACTAGATTTAGCTGTGTAATTTCGTTGGGCAGGAATTTCGCATTCACAATTGAATGATTTAAATTTTCAAGGAGAACTTGATCTGGGATACATTTTTGCCACAACCTTAGTAAGATATGCTCATAGGCAGCGTAAAAGCGCTGCACAAGCAAAGAGCGATGTGGGCACAATATATTATTTATTCTTTGGTTTTAGAAAAGGGCACTTTCTATAGAAAGAATTTTCGTAGAAACTTCGAAAAGGACCCATCCGACTGAAAATTGAAAGGGCTAGTCCCCATTTTAATAGTCGGAAGTGATTGGAGGGCAACAAGCCCCCCCCCATATTCAAAATTCAAATTTCATCATTCACAAGCCCCACACTCAAATTTATATAGGCATTTTGTTCAGCGTAGCTGAAAGGTCCACTAATTATATCTTTGAGAATGACATCCCTTCACCACTTAAAGTATTCAGGGTAAGGTTTATAAGTTCTGCCCTGGGGAGCATATAAGGTTTCTATTGAAAGAGTGGCCATACAAAGTTCAGAGGAGATTCATTGGATTGAAAATAAGAATTTCGAAGCCCTTTTTAAGAGCCAAAGTGATCGGAGGGCAGCTACCTCCCCCCCCCGCAAATGTCGTATTTTTTCAAATAAGTCTGGCAGAAATTTTTAGATGACCATTTTGTTAAGAAATAGTCCAAATTTCACATAACATGAACTTCAGGGTTGAACAACCCCCGCAAAGATTTTACAACGGCGTAAGTTATGCCCCAGGGCTTATAGCGTTTTTATGGAACGGGCGGTTTCATAAAATTTAGATTAGAGGTGGCATATTTGACTGGAAATCGCAAGTTCTAGTGCCCTTTTTAAGAGTCAAAACCAAATAGAAGGCAACCATTGCCTCCACTAGATAAGCCTATCATTCCCAAAGATCCATCTGATTTTTTTTAAGAGAGCTATTTCGTTCGGATTTGTTGGAGGATCCAGCAATTGTGTACTTGCGGATATCAACCTCCCCAGAGTCCTCTGAGTATTCATAGTTTACATACTGTATAAGTTATTGAGAAAGGTATGGATTTTGAACTTTACTTTCCTAAAAGACAGAGGACATTCAGGTGCATTTTTCAGAGAATGTTGAGTAGAATGTTGAACTAATCAAAACACATTATGTGTAAGCGGATTGTCAAAAGTGCTAAATTCAGGAGTGACAGAGTATATTAATTTGGAACTATCAGGAAATGATCAGTAAGATGATCAAAAAGGCGATACTTGCATGCTACCAATTCTACTACCACAACTACTATCAGTAGCTGTGCTACCACTACTACTACCACACTACCCTTTTTACAATATTGAGGGGAACTTTGAACTAAATCAAAAGACGTGCATGTAAAGTGCCAAAATATTGTATCTTGAGAATTGATATGAGTATTAAGTTCGAACTTTCAGAGAATGCTGAAAGGGGAAGATCATATGATCAAAAGGCAACATGTACACAGTACTGCTAATACTACTGAAACTGCTATATTTACTAATACTACTACTACTACTACTACTACTACTACTTCAACTACTACTTCTACTACTACTACTTCAACAGCTACTTCTATTCCAACTAATCGTAAGGCTACGAGCACTGAGTTGGAAAATTTAAGAAGTATATGATCATACAAGTTATCAAAAGGAAATATCATTAATCTGTCATAGCAATGGCTAATTGTTTTAAGTTGAAACTTCCAGAACTTAATGAGAGGGATGTTCAACTGACCAAAAGGTAAGACGTTAATACTATTCCTGCAACTAGGACTACTGCTATCTAGTAACATCAACGCTACTACTGTGACTACTATTGCAACTATGCCTAATGGTATGAAAGTGAAATTTTCAAAGAGAGGGGGAAGGTGAACTGAATCACAACACACCGTTTGTATGCAGGCTGTCAAAAGGGCGTAACCACAATGTCCTAGGAACAGTTTGGTTTTTGAAGTTGAAACTAACAATGCTTGTTGTGGGGGATGTTAAACTAAACAAAATAAAATGTTTGTATCCTAAAACTACTGATTCTACTGATAATACTACTACTGCTACTGTTATTACTTCTGTTACTACTACAGCTGCCACTAAACCTAAGATAACTGCTATTAATTCTACTGCTCTTAGTATTTCTACTGCTATTAAAACTAAAAATATTAAGGCGAAAAATTTGGAATGTATTTAAACTGTATAGAACTAGATCGAAACACACTTTGTCTACACAAGTTGTAAAGAGGACGTACTATAAATGCTTCAGGAACAGTTGATGGTATTAAGCTGAAACTTTCAGAATCGGTTGAAGGGGATGTTGAAGAAACCAAAGGTGCTATGTGCATACTGCTGCTATTGCTATTATAACTGTTACTACAACGCAAGCTAAGAGCATTAAAGTGAAGCTTTAAGGAATATTTTTGTTGAAGGTGATGTTGAAGGAACCAAAGAAGCTATGTGCATACTACTACTATTGCTGCTGTAACTATCGCTACTACTTAAGCAAAGAGTATTAAAGTGAAGCTTTTGAGGAATATTTAGCGGAATGTTGAACTAAACCAAAATAAACTTTGAGCATTCGGATTTTCTAAATGGTGACAAAGCGAAATCATAAGAATAACTTACTTTCTTAATTTAAACCTTTTTGGGTAAGGTGTGGTGGATTTTGAACTAGCCAGAAGGTACTATGTTTACGCTATTAATACTACCACCACAGTTATTGTAACTCATGACTTTAAGGTTATTAAGATGAAACTCTTAAAGAACGTATAGGGGGAGCTCCAATTAAACTAAAAATCTATATATATGCAGGTTTTCAAAAGGATATATGACCAATATCACAGGCAGCGTCTCTCTATAATAGCTAGAAATTTCACTGATACATTTAAAGGTAGGTAGGTAATTTTATTCAAAAGCTACTACTAAAAACTATACTTTTATTCGTCAGCTAAATAAAATAGGCCACAGTAGCCTGTAAGCATAGCTGACATCAAATACGATCCAATACAAAAATACGAAAGAAGCTAATCAAACAGTTCGTGGTAAGGAACTGTAGTAGGGAGTGACCCGGCTCACTAGTAACCAAATCTCTAAAAAACGAAATTTTGATACCAATAGTTACATCAAAAGAATCGCATTTTAATGCTGATTTTAAATATGTAAGTTTCATCAAGTTTAGTCTTACCCATCAAAAGTTACGAGCCTGAGAATATTTGCCCTGTTTTAGAAAATCGGGGAAAAACCCACTAAAAGTCATAGGATCTTAACGAAAATCACACCATCAGATTCAGCGTATCAGAAAACCCTATTGTACAAGTTCTAAGCTCCTATCTACAAAAATGTGGAATTTTGTATTTTTTGCCAGAAGACAAATCACGGATGCGTGTTTATTTGTTTGTTTGTTTGTTTTTTGTTGTTTTTTTTCTTTTTCCCAGGGGTGATTGCATCGATCCAGTGGTCCTAGAAGTTCGCGAGAGGGCTCATTCGAACAGAAATGAAAAGTGCTAGTGCCCTTTTTAAGGGCACTCAGCATAGCATAGTCGAAAAACCTTAGCAGCATAGTCGAAAAACCTTATAACTATGTCTTTGGGGACGATTTACTCCACCACAGTCCCAGTGGGAGGGGCTGCAAGTTACAAACTTTGACCAGTGCTTACATATAGTAATGGTTATTGGGAAGTGTATAGGCGTTTTCAGGGGGATTTTTTGGTTGGGAGGAGGGGTTGAGAAGAGGGGTTATGTGGGGGAAACTTTACATGGAGGGATTTGTCATGGGGGAAGAAGATTTCCATGAAGGGGGCGCAGTATTTTCTAACATTATTTAAAAAACAATGAAAAAATAAATATTAAAAAGTTTTTCTTCAACTAAAATTAATTTTGAGTTGCAGGAGTAGCATTAAAACTTAAATGAACGGAAAATATTACGCATATAAGGGGTTCACCTCCTCCTAATACCTCACTCTTTACGCTAAAGTATTTTTAGTAATTTCAACTATTTATTCTACGGCCTTTGTGATTCAGGGGACAAAATTTAAGCTTTAGTGTAAAGAGCGAGGTATTGACGAGTGGGCGAACCCTCTCATATACGTAATAAAAACATACGAATATAGAAGTTTGTTACATAAGCTAATTCGTAAGTTACGTATATCTTTTACTAATGAAAACGTTCGTAAAAAACTAAAAGTTCTAGTTGCCTTTTTAAGTACCCTAAAAATTGGAGGGCAACTGGGCCTCCTCCTCCCTTCTTTTTTCTCATAATCTTCGATCAAAACCATGGGAAAGCCATTTAACCAAATAAATACATATCCAAATTTCGCTTTAATTACTCATCTGCGGAGAGCCGAATTGAAAACATAGATTAACTAAAAAACGTTCAGAAATTAAATAAAAAAACAAGTTTTTTTAACTGAAAGTAAGGAGCGACATTAAAACTTAAAACGAACAGAAATTACCCCATATATGTATATACTGTTTTATATACCATATACTGTTTTAAAAAGTAGAGTTGAGAGAAAGAGACTTTAGCGCAAAGAGCAGGGCGTTGAAGAGGGAACACCCCCTTTCATATACGGGGTAATTGTGTTGCGGAGCAACACTACTGCTTTCGTAGTTTTTTTTTTTTTTCACCGTGATCAGCGACCTGTAGCTCCGAAGTGGTAAGAGTTAAAAATTTGAGATTTTTCAGAGGGAAGGGAAACGTAAAACAGAGTAAAAAAGTTCCAGAGAAGTTCCTAAAATTTCTAACAGTTTTCCATAAAAAAAATAAAACGGTTTTTTTCTTAGAAACTGTGCGTTCGATGTTTGGCGTCAAGTTAAGACGACCCTAGCTTCGGAATAAACTTGTTAGAAATACAGTTATGCTGAACTCATGTAGAACTTTCATTTGTCTCTTTGAGAACAGGAGTACAAAATTCCGTAGCTCTTACAGATTTCCCGGAAATAATTCCGGAAAAGTCCATCTCGTTCCGATTTTTTTTGGAATTTTCTCAAATTTTCGATTTTGATGTTTCTTATATTTTTATCGAGTAGTGCTATGAAAAGTATGCAAGAAGAAGTGAAGTGTTCTATATACCAAGTTGCTTCGTTCTCTAATAAATAATTTCCGAAGGTTCGACGTTCTAGAGGTAACTTCTGTTCTGGACCAGCTAGAATTTTTTTTCCAACGCGGTTCGACAGGTCTCGATCTCCTAACAACTGCAGCTTACAATAGTTTCTCCGAAATAAAATTCCTTCTTTGGGTTTTTCTATTTGGAAGTTTTGTCGTGCCCTCGGGGCAATTTAAATTTTTTGATGAATTTGGTTTGTTTTATATTTTCCTAGTTTAGACCATCAAAGGTTAAGCAGAAAACTATAAGACGTTATTTCCGTATCTCTTTCAGATTTCCCGGAAATAGCAACTGTGTCCCGTAGGGCATAATTGCACGTGTTGCTCCGCAACTGTGCCCTAAGGTACAGGGCACAGTTGCTGCAGCACTTCCCGTTGCACAGGCAACGGAGGTCTAGTTTCTGTTCGTTTTAAGTTTTAATGTCGCTCCTTACTTTCAGTTAAAAAAAACTTGTTTTTTATATTTAATTTTATTCAAAATTAAGAATTTTAGTGCCCCTTTTAAGAGTAAAAACAAATTGGAGGTCAAGCAGCCCTTCTCCCAAGCTCATTCATTTTCAAACGCATCCAGTCAAAATTTTGAGACAGTTATTTTTTTTAGCTTAGTAGGAGGGTCCAATCACTATGTCTGTAAAGATATTGGGCATGTCAATCCCCACAATTATGCATTTAACCCATTATGCTTTAAAACCAAATGTTGTATTAAAACTAAACCAAAAGACACTGTGTGTATGGTTGCCAATAAGACACCTCAGCAACATTTCTAGAACGACGGGGGGTATTAAGTTGAACTTTTCAACTTGGGACTATTATTATGCTATATTGTACTATATTATGATGATATTGCAATTATGAGTATTGTTACTTCTTCTCTTACAATTCAAATAAATCAAAAAAACGTAAGTGTATCCAGTTTGTCAAAGAGCATAGACAGAATGTTTACGGAATTATGTTTTATTTTTCAGGAAAACTTGAAGAGCTACAAAATTAAATTAAACAATACTATTTGTGTCCATATTAAAAATTGTTTAAAATATTTCTCCAACATACAGATAACAAGCCACACTATGAATTCTTATAGAAAATCAATTAATACATACTCATTTTTAAAGTAAGTTTTTGAAAGAAAAGTAAAGAACTCCATTAAACATACCCATTAATAATCCATTAATAATCTACCAAGCGTAAAACTACCAGGAATCTGCGTCAATAAATAAATGAAACCCAAAATAAACAGAAATTAAAATAAATAACCCAGCCAAACTCAAAGCAAGCAGAAAAGAACATGAATAGGGTTGAAAATCCCTATGCCTCCTCAAAGCCAGAACATAATTTGCCGTTTACTGAAAAAATAATTTTTTAATGTTTGCACTCTATTAACTTTGATAAATCAAGCATTAGTAAGATTCTAATGAATACATTTTTTTTGTATAATAAACTGACAATGCATATTCATTTACATCTTTTTCAGTAAGATTTGGTTTCGCATGCGAAACTGTTCCTAAGATATTGCTAATAAGCCCTTTTGACAACCTGCATATGGATGGCGTGTTTTGATTGAGTTTATCCACCTCCCTAAAATTTTTCTGAAAATTTCGCTTTCATACCTTTAGGTATGATTTGGTATGATTTGGTATGATTTAGGTATACCTTTAGGTATGGCTTTGATAGTGGTCACAGCAGTAGTGTTAGTACTCAACTTAATGCCCTTAGCTATTTTAATGACATTGTCGATATGTCCTTTTGATAACCTGTATATTCATATACTTGGTGAAATTTTATCTTAATACTTTTAGCCTTAGAAGTAGTTGCAACAGAAGGAGTGATCGGAGTAATAGTAATAGCAGTAGTACAACTATTAAATGTTGCAATGGTGGTAATATTAGTAGTAGTTCATGCATATTTCTTTTGGTCAATTAATCTTCCCCTTTAAGCATTCTCTGAGAGTCCCAACTTAATGCCCATTCTTAATTAATTAGAATTTTTAATTAGAATTAATTAATTAGAATTAGAAATTAATTATAATTCAATTAATTAGAATTGTCAATTCTTAAGAGACATTCTTTGGACTATCTAAATATATAAAGTTTGTGCAGAGTGTCAGCATGTACATCTTGTGTTTTGGTTAGTTGAACATCCCTTTCATGATGCCCCAGATGTTTCACCTTTACACGGTTGCGCTTTTGATCCCCTTTTAATGTCTTTTCATCTCAATACTATTAGCTATACAATTGTTGTAACTGAAGTAGAAGTTGGAGTTGTTTAGTAACAATAGTAATATTAGTAAAAGTAGCAGTGGTAGCACTGTTAGTAATGACATGCATATATTACCTTTTTGTCAATTGATTTTCTCCTTTAAGTATTCTCTGAAAGTTCTAACTTAATAACCAGACCCATTCTTAAGATACACCCTTTCGACAACCTGTATACACATATTTTGTTTTGATTTAGCTCAAATTAACCCTCAATATTCTGTCAAATTTTCACTGAAAAAAAGTATAGTAGGGTCTGCGCGTCTAATGTGTTAGGTACGATTATTCTGCATTTTATGTTGTAAGAATTGCTTTCTAACTTCACAATGTCCAAATACTTTACCCCCCCCCCCAATGTGAAAATATGTTGCCCAAATTATACATTTTCCGTCTATTCCGTCATTTCTCTTTGTCTTGTCTCACGCTATGCTGAAAGCTCAAAATTCCAATCAGATGTGCTTGGTAAAAAGAAGGGTAGCTCGGGGGGGCACGTTGCCCTCCATTACTTTCGGCTATTTAAAGGGAGCTAGAACTTCCAATTACGAAACAAATGAGCCTCCTCTTAAGCTTATACAACTATCCCTTTCGTAAGCATAGCCTTAATTGTACTAGTATCACTGTGGTAGTGATAACAGTTAGAACATTAGCAGTAACAGTATTAATAGCTGTAGCAACTGGCACATTTTGCCTTTTGGTCAACTGAACATCGCACTCATGATTCACCTGAAGCTTCTTTTTACACTATAAGTCTTTCCAAAAGTATTGCTGATATTGCTGGTTTCAACAATCTGTAGGCACATAGTATGTTTGATTTAGGTCAACTTTCCCTCTACGTTTCCTCAGATATATTCATTCATTCTTGAGTCACGCCCTTTTGATGATCCATATTCACATAACCTCTTTTGACTAGCTAAACACTCCTCTCAACATTCCCTGAAAGACTCGTCTTAATGCTCCTTCGTATTTTGGGAAAGTAGAAGTGAAACATACATAATTTTTCTCGATAACGTATACTATATGTAAACAATGAACAACTTGCCTTGCTTAAAACCCTTGCTCTGATGCCTGGGGGCGGGGGACATCCCCAAACGTATAATTACTGAACTTCTCAACAATGATGAAAAATAGATGTCTGAAAACTTTGTTTGTATGTTTGTATTGAAAAATGATAGGTGTAAGGGTGGAGGGTTTGGTTGCTCTCAAGTCACTTTTGACTCTTAAAAAGGGCACTAAAACTTTTAATTTCAAATCAAATTAGCCTCATCTGAAGTTTAAATGACCATCCATTCCATAAGGCCTTGTTATGCTTAGCAGGACATAACTTATAGCCCTTGCATCAGGGCTCCGAGGGGTAGTGTCAACCCTTGAGACATTGTTATATGGTCTTTAGACTATTTTGAACAAAATTCCTATCTCACAATATCTATCAGATGCGTTTGGTGAAAAGATGTGTAGTTGGGGAGGGGATAGCTGCCCTCTATCATAATTGACTCTTAAAAGCGGAAGTTTATACAACCATCCCTTCAGTAAAAACCCTTGCCCCAGGCTATATCAACCCCAAAATCCTTGTCATATCCTCCTTGGACTATTTTGAATAGAATAGCTATCTCGAAACTTACATTGGATGAATTTTGGAAAAACACGACGTGGGGTGGATAGCTGTTCTCTAATGACTTTGACTCTTAAAAAGGGTACTAGAACTTCTGATTATCAATCCAACGAGCCGCCTCTGGAGTATATACGACTTTCCTTTGAACAGAAACCTTATATAACCCCAGGACATAACTTGAACATTTGCCTTGAGTTCCTTGGGGGTGTCATCCACAAAAATGTCATTTCTGGATCCTTTAACTACGTGTAAGAAAATTGTTCTCTCCAAATTTGTTTTTTTGTGTTCGGAGTAATAATGGGTGTGAAGAGAGGGGGAGGAGTTACTCTCAAATCACTTTTGACTCTTAAAAAGAGCGCTATAGCTTCCAATTCAAAGACAAAAATAACAAATATCAAAAATACAATATCAATGAAACTTAGAAATGAGTTAATTCGATTGGAAATTAAAATTTCTATGTGCTCTTTTTAAGAGTCAAAAGTGATTAGAGGGCACGCAGTCTCTTCCAAGCCCATTAATCTGTAAAACTAAGCCTTGCTTTAAAACTAAAGCAAAAGGCACTGTTTGTGTCCTGGTTGCCCATAAGTTATAAGTTTGATTTTTTAGATCAACTTGAGGACGTAAAAAATTAAGTTAAAACAATAAAATGTGAGTCAAGATTTTCAAAAAAGTGTAATTGTTAAAAATTATAGACAAATTTTCTCCAACATATAAATAGCAAGTCCAACTATGGATTCTTGAAAAAAGAATCGAGAAGATGTAAAATACTATTTTCTTTTTTCATTAAAAATACTGCATCAATAAAAACCAAATGAAATTAATTTAAAAACTTTTTTCAAAAACTAATTTTTTTACAGAAAAGCAAAGAGCTCCTTAAACAAAAATGAGCAAAAATAAAGTCGACTAATATTCAAAGCGTAAAGCTACTTCAAATCCCCATCAATCCCCTTCAAAACATAAAATTGCCACAAATGAAACCCCAAAAGAACAGAAATTACAATAGATAACTGAGCCATGCTCAAAACGAATTCTAACTAACATGAATAGGGCTAACAACCCTCATGCCTTCTCAATACCAGTCCATAATTTGTACTTTACTGAAAAAAAATGGATGTGAATTAATAGTTTAATACAAATAAAACCCTACTGATATTTATTATTTAAAGTTTTAAAAATATTTGCTTTGTTAAAGTTTAAAAAGTCAAAACATTTAAAAATTTTTTTACTATATTGATTGTATTTGTTTTTGACGAAATACATTTGAAACAATGTCACATCTGCTTCTGAGAAAGTTCCAACACACGGTTAATAGATGGTGCAACAATTTTGGGTACATGGGCATCAGAGGTTCTGTTAATTTCAGTTTTACTCCTACGGGACACCACACAATGGTGTGACATAGTTATTCTGCCAGACTTTCCTTTATTCGTATATCTTCTGATGTCTTGCTAATTTTTGTCAATATGTGCAAGTTTATCTTGGTTGAATTAACAAGCTTTATTAGCAAACTACAATAAAGTAAAAACTAAAACCAGGAGCAGTGTATTTTGTATATGTAATCCTGTAATTCCATTTCTTTTTTGTATTCTGATAAAAGAAGAGAGATAAACACGCTACGGGATAATTTACTCTGTTTATCTTTCCGTCGGGGAACGGAATAGGGAAAAAGAGGCCGCATCTCTTACCAAACTGCAGTATAATAAAGGAAATAGATTAGTTTGCAATCAATAGGCTGAAGAAACGAGCTGTATGAGATTAATACTTAATATTCTTTGTTCTTATTAGTCTCATACGCAGCGTGGTAGCTGAATATAGGCTGAGGGCGATCCATGTGAGATTAAATAAAAAAGACAAGTTTTTTTAATTGAAAGTAAGGAGCGACATTAAAACTTAAAATGAACAGAAATTACTTCGTATATGAAAGGGGCTGCTTCCTCATCAACGCCCCGCTCTTTACGCTAAAGTTTGACTCTTTCTCTCAACTCTTCTTTTTAAAATAGTAAAAAACTTTAGTGTAAAAAGCGGGGTGTTGATGAGGAAGCAGCCCCTTTCATGTACGGATTAATTTCTGTTCGTTTTAACTTTTAATGTCGTTCCTTTCTTTCAGTTAAAAAAAACTTTTTTTTATTTAGTTTCTGAACGTTTTTGAATCAAATGCATGTTCTGATTTTGGCTCTCCGCAGAGGAATAATTAAAACGAAATTTGCATATTTATTTTTTGGCTAAATGGCTTTCTCATAGTTTTGATCGAATAATTTTGAAAAAAAAGCGGGGGAGGAAGCCTAGTTGCCCTCCGATTTTTTGGGTACTTAAAAGGGCAACTAGAATTTTCAAATTTTTACGAATATTTTTATTAGTAAAAGATATACGTAACTTACAAATTAGCTTACGTAACGAACTTTTGTATTCTCATATTTTTATTACATATTTGAGGGGGTTCAGCCCCTCGCCAGTACCTCGCTCTTTACACTAAAGCTTAAATGTTTTCCCAATCCATTAAGAACAACCCCTGAATCACAAAAGCCGTAGAATAAATAGTTGAAATTACTAAAAATACTTTAGCGTAAAGAGCGAGGTATTAGGAGGAAGTGAGCCCATCATATGCGTAATAATTTCTGTTCGTTTTAAGTTTTAATACTGCTCCTTACTTCCAGTTGAAAAAACTTTTTCATATTTATTTTTTTATAGTTTTTTTTTTAATAATGCTAGAAAATCCTGCGCTCCCTTCGTGGAAATCTTCTTCCCCCATGACAAATTCCTCGATGAAAAAGCTCCCCCAACATATCCCTCTCTTATCAACCCCTCCCCAAACCAAAAAAATCCCCCTAAAAACGTCTGTACACTTCCCACTACCCATTACTATATGTAAGCACTGGTCAAAGTTTGTAACTTGTAGCCCCTCCCAAGGGGACTGTGGGGGAGTAAATCGTCCCCAAAGACATGATTATAAGGTTTTTCGACTACGCTGAATAAAGTGGTTATCTCAGAATTCTGATCCGTTGACTTTGGAAAAATAATTAGCGTGGGAGGGGCCTAGGTGCCCTTCAATTTTTTTGGTCACTTAAAAAGGGCACTAGAACTTTTCATTTCCGTTAGAATGAGCCCTCTCGCAACATTCTAGGACCACTGGGTCAATACAATCACCCCTGGGAAAAAAAAAACAAACAAAAAAACAAATAAACACGCATCCGTGATCTGTATTCTGGCAAAAAATGCGAAATTGCACATTTTTATAGATAGGAGCTTGAAGCATCTACAATAAGATTCTCTGATACGCTGAATCTGATGGTATGATTTTCGTTAAGATTGTTTGACCTTTAGGGGGTGTTTTCCGCTATTTTCGAAAATGAGGCAAATTTTCTCAGGCTATTAACTTTTGATGGGTAAAACTAATCTTGATGAAACTTGTATATTTAAAATCAGCATTACAATGGAATTCTTTTGATGTAACTATTGGTATCAAAATTCCATTTTTTAGAGTTTGGTTACTATTGAGCCGGGTCGCTCCTGTTTGAGACTCTTATGAATTATTTTACTGAATGAAAAATTATGTCACGATATCCTGCAATATATCATTCAAAAGATTTGAGTAGAATTGTTAATAAGGAAAACACTAGGACTGAACCATAATTCTTGGATTTCAATCACTTGTCCTTTGGTTTTAAAGTCGAGAATGTTCTAGAAATTATAAGGAAATCAAATATGAAAAAAGATGTTAGAAAAATATTTTTGTTTCCTAATCCACTAAAAATCAACAATATGTTGTCAATTTTTCACTTTATAGGAACATCGACAATTTTTAAGGCAAAAATAAAAAACATAAGGCAGTCGCAACAGAGAAAAATGCCCTTAAATAGTTAAAAAATGATTAATCTCTTCCTCGCCCATTGGTTCCCGTTTAAAAAAATTTCGATATTACCGAAGAGCCTGAAAAAAAAATCACTTTTTACTTTTTAGTGTATAGAGAGAAAACGACAGATCTTTCTAATATTTTTCTTTTGATTTAATTTACTTCACTTTTAAAGTCTCTGCTTTAGGCCAAAAATATTTCTTTTTATGAAAATCACTTTTTACTTATTAGTGCATAGAGAGAATACCCTTTCAATTCAATAGCATGCCCTTTAGCATACTCAAGAAAATTATAAAACCAAAGTAAAGTTTTGTTTTTAACTATTCTGAATATCTTACATGGTGTAAAAGGAAACTAGAGATTCTTATGAACTCCTGCTTTTTCTACTTTTTGATCTACCTTTTTTTTTACTTTGATTTACTTATTAATTTTTTATTCCATTGCAACATCTGTTCAATTTAAAATTATTTTTTAAATCCAGATTTTAATACAGTATACTTTAAATTAGTTCGTGCTTGTATTGACTTTTAGCTATGTTGGGAATACTACACTTTCAGTGAGAATAGTCAGGCTTAGTTTCTATTAAATCAATATTAAATGACCTAGCATTTCCTTCTATTCATTTCCCTATATTTGTTATTCGGAAACAGAACAAGTTAAGCGATGTACTTGGGCTTTCACATAATGAAAGTAATTCTCAGTGAAAACATTTTAAATGTTTTCACTTTTTTATTTAATAAATTAATAAATTCTAAAACCGTAAGGAATAAATATCAGTATATGCATATTAAACTGACATTCCAGGTCATTTGTTTTTTGCTTTTTGTTTGTTTTTTTTTTCACTAAAGTGCAAATTATGTTCTGGTCGTGAGAAGTCATGAAAGTTGTCAGCCCTACTCATATTAAATTTTGTCTGTTTTGAGCTTGACTCGTTCATTTATTGTAATTTCTGTTCGTTTTGGGTTTCAGACATTTGACGATGGTGATTTGTGGTAATTTTGCACTTGGAAGATTGTTTGAATTAATTTCTGTTTTTTATTGACGCATACTCTTTGTCCTAAATTAAATAAAAAAACAAGTTTTTTTTAACTGAAAGTAAGGAGCGACATTCAAACTTAAAACGAAAAGAAATTATTTCGTATAAGAAAGGGGTTGCTTCCCCATCAACGCCCCGCTCTTTACGCAAAAGTTTGACTCTTTATCTCAAATCTACTTTTTAAACAGTAAAATACTGTTTTACTGGAGGTGAGCCCCTCATATGCGTAATAATTTCTGTTCGTTTTAAGTTTTAATGCTGCTCCTTACTTCCAGTTGAAAAAACTTTTTCATATCTATTTTTCCATTGTTTTTTTTTTAATAATACTAGAAAATCCTGCGCTCCCTTCATGGAAATTTTCTTCCCCGTGAAAAATTCCTCGATGAAAAAGCTCCCCCAACATATCTCTCTCTTCTCAACCCCTCCCCTAACCAAAAATTCCCCTGAAAACGCCTGTACACTTCCCAATACCCATTACTATATGTAAGCACTGGTCAAACTTTGTAACAGGTAGCCCCTCCCACGGGGACTGTGGGGGAGTAAGTCGTCCCCAAATACATAGTTATCAGGTTTGTCGACTATGCTGAATAAAATGGTTATCTCAGAATTTTCATCTGTTGACTTTGGGGAAATAATTAGCGTGGGAGGGGGCCGAGGTGCCCTCCAATTTTTTTGTTCATTTAAAAAAGGCGCTAGAACTTTTCATTTTCGTTAGAATGAGCCCTCTCGCAACATTCTAGGACCACTGTGTCGGTACGATCACCCCTGGGAAAAAAACAAAACAAACAAATAAACACGCATCTGTGATCTGCCTTCTGGCAAAAATATAAAATTACATATTTTTTTAGATAGGAGCTTGAAACTTCTACATTAGGGTTCTCTGATACGCTGAATATGATGGTGTGATTTTCGTTAAGATTC